>NC_069712.1:3622500-3765000 GCF_027358585.1 Pangasianodon hypophthalmus | reverse complement strand
AGTGTGTGAGGCCAGTGGTGCTCTGGGAAAGTCCTTTCACTTCTGATTCACGCACACACTCGTCTGTGAATGAAAGCTCAAAACCGTTCAGACGTGCAAACCCCTCGCGCTGCAGAAGCAGACCATCGCTAAGAGGAGGAGGAAGAGGAGGAGGAGGAAGAGGAGGAGGAGGAGGGCGTGTGCCGGGGATCCTTCTCTGTGGTTGCACAACGGGTGGGATTAATGATCACACAGTTCAGAGAGAGAGAGAGTTAAAGTGTGTGTTTGTGTGTGAGTGACTGAGAGGGAGAGAGAGAGAGAGAGAGAGAGAGATGGAGGGATGGAGGGATAGGGCAGGTGTTTAGGACCAGTGGAGTGCTGTAGTGCTGTGGCAGTGACACACAATGCTCTGAACAGACACAAAGTCTAACACTGGAACAGATGGAGGGGCGGGTCCTAGAAACACACACACACACACACACACACACACACACACCCCTCAATCCTCTCGTTGGAGCCCCCCCTTGTTGCCTACACCCCTCCTCCCTCCACTTTTCACTGAGAACAGACGAGACGTTAGCTAGCAGAGAGGCATTAATCCCGCTTGTATTTAAGATATGATACAGAGTTATCAACTGTTCCAATACTGTTCCAATACTGATTCAATACTGATTCAATACTGATTCAGTACTGATCTGACACTGATTCAATACTGATCTGATAGTTATTAAATACTGATCTGATACTGATTCATTATTGATCTGATTCTGATCTGATCCTGATTCAATACTGTTTCAATACTGATACAATGCTGATTAAATACTGATGTGATTCTGATATAATTCTGATCTGTGACTGATTCAGTACTGACTCATTACTGGTCTAATTCAATACATATCTGATATTGATTCAGTTCAGATCTGATAGTGATTCAATATTCATCTGATATTGATTCAGTGCTAATCCACTTCTGAAACCACTGATACTGATCAAATACTGATTTAATAATGATCTGATACTGATTTAATACTGATCTGATCTGAATCAGTCCTGTTTTAATACTGATCCGATTCTGATCTTCTCCTGATTCAATATTGATCTGCTACTGATCTGATACAGAATTAGTACTGATTCAATGCTGTTTTGCTACTGATTTGACACTGATTCAATACTAATCTGATATTGATTTGATACTGATCTTACACTGACTTAATACAGATTCAGTACTTATTTGCTACTCATTCAATACTGATCCAATGCTGATTCAAAACTGAACTCATACTGATTTAAATTGAGTCAATACTGATCTGATACTGATCTGTACCTGCACAATAATGATCGGACACTGAGCTGAAATTATTATACTAACCCAATACTAAATTAATACTGACCAAGTACTGATTTAATAATTAATCATTACTGATCCAATACTTATTTGTTACTTATCTGATTCTGATCTGATACTGATTCAATACTGTTCTGATAACGAACCAATACTGCTTCAATACTGATCTGATACTAATCAGATACTAATATGACACTGATCCAATACTGAATCAGTATTGATCAAAAAACTGATTCAAAACTGATCTGATACTGATCCGATACCAATTCAATACTCATCCGACACTGATTTGAAACTGATTCTTTATTGAATTGATACTGAATACATACTGACCAAACATTGACTCAATACTGACTCAATACTGATTCAAAACTGATATGATACTGACCTGATACCAATTCAATACTGATCTGATACTGATTTGAAACTGATTCTTTATTGAACTGATACTGAATACATACTGAATTCAATACTGACTCAACATTGATTCAATACTGATCTGATACTATTTCAGTAGTGAACTGACACTGAATCAATACTGACTTAATATCGAGTCAATACCAATTCAATACTGCTAATACTGCTGACACTGATCTGATACTGTCCTGAGCTGATCCGGTACCTAAGCCAGACGCTGATATCTGCAGTGCTGTCTAACTGTTCAACCACTCCTACCTGCCAGTCTTTAGTGGGGGCGTGACTGTCCAACACACAGAAAGAGGCGTCCAGAGCTCCAGCTCCAGAGTTCTCCACCCACGTCACTGTAAATGTCTCACTCACATCACAGATTCACTGATTTCAATAACTGATTCATTAACTGACTTGATTCACTGATCAAACCCATCCTGAGATTAAGAATACATGCAATCTTGAGGATTCATATTTGTCTTCATTGTATAATGAAAATGTCAACAGCATCAGGGTCACCTGACAGACCGTAACCATGGCAATGCAGTCACCATGACGGCAACATGGCTGAACACCTAGCAACAACAGTGAGGAGAGAGACGAAGGGATAGAATGACTGGTCAATGCTGGATAGTTCAGTAGTTTATAGCAGATGGTTTAATTACTATTATTATTATTATTAGTATTATTATTATTATTATATTTTGTATATTATTATTATTATTATTACACTCAGCTAGAGAGGTAGAAAGCCAATCTAGTGTTAAATGGTGTGTGTGTGTGTGTGTGTGTGTGTGATCATTTGTTTGTGTCTGTTTTGCTGGGTGCTTGTCCTTAGGGCTATGATTCATATACACACACACACACACACACACACACACACACACGTGTACCATGTTTTCAAACACTATAAAATGACTCCTCATTCACTACAATGATTTAGTGTTGCTTTTGTTTTGCATTTAAATACACTTTAATTTAACCTTAATACACTTAATGCACTTTAATTGAACCTTAAACGTCTGAGGCTGTGTGTAATTAGAGTAACGATTACGTCTGACCTCTGCCAGGTTTTAAGTGCGTGAGACAGAAGCGTCTCTTCATCCTGATTAACTCGGCGTGTCCCGACAGTAAAGCTGATTCACACACTCGGTAAATCTTTATAATCTGATGATTCAGTTTGCAGAGAGCGTTTTGCACAGAGAGCATTGATTTTTCGCCTAAATTAAAAAAATACATGAGTGCATAAAATATATATTAAAAAATACATAAATACATTCAGTACTGACCTAATGCTGATTTAATACTGATTGAATACTGATCCAATGCTGATTTAGTACAGATTCAATACTGATTCACTAGGAATCCAATTCTGATCCAATACTTATTCAATACAGATTAAATACTGATTAAATACAGCTTCAGTACTAATCCAATTCTGATCCAATACAGATTTAATCCTGATTAAATAAAGATTCAGTACTAATCCAATTCTGATTCAATACAGATTCAATGCTGAGTCAACACTAATCTGCCACAGACTCAACTGATTCCGATTCAAATTCTGAATCAATATCAATGTGTATCTAATTCAATAATGATTTGACACTGATCTGATACTAATTAGAAACAAATCTGATACTAAATCAGTACAGATCCAATACTGATTTAATAGTGGTTCAGTACTGACCCAATACTAATTTGTTACTTATCTGATACACACATGAAATGATGTAGATTTGTTTTTTGTTTTTGATTCGTCTGGTAATCAGGACTGTAACTGGCTTGTCCAATGCAGTTAGAGTGAGAAGCTGATAAACAGAATTAAAGCTGATTAGAAATTAGAAAGAAATTGATTGTGGTCAGGATCCGGAGCCTATCCCAGGAACACCGAGCGTGAATACACACAGGGTATTAATTCATCCAATAAATTCATAATAATATGACTAAATACAGCAGATGATTCAGTTCACAGAATGGTCTCTAAATGTCATTTTTCTTTTTTATGTCTTTCCTAAGCGATAAATTTTGTCGTGTTTTGCGCTGAAAATAAGACAAGCTTTTCCAAGCAGTACCTCACCATCTGTGTTGATAACTCACACTGGTTTGTTCATTAGAATAATCTTCACCCAGTATTCGACACCTTGAAAAAGAAACTCCAATAAATGCATACACAATGAGGAAAAAAGTGCAACATTATAGTGTTTATTATCGCCACTAAACACTCAGTGTTAAGACCCAAAGAGTGTTTATGATAGTGCAAAACGTTCACATATATCTTCCCCTCTGTGTGCTAAAAGCCTGTGCTCTACTCTCTCTGTCTAAATCTCCAACTGAACGATCGATTCCACTTGTTTATTCTCTCTGCACGAGTGTGTGTGTGTGTGTGTGTGTGTGTGTGTGTGTTAAACCACTGCCAGCATTACCACTCCCCATGGACCTTTTCTGATAATGTGCTTCACGTCATCTCAGTCCCCAAGACTCACACTTATAACAGGTACAGGGCAAAAAACTACAAAGATGTAGCTGAGAGCTCCATGTGGAGGATGAATAAGTAAGGAATAAAACACTTTTTATGTGTTACACTGTTATGACTTTATGTTTTATTAATGAATCACACATCAGACCTTTTAACCACATGCACCTATACGTCACTCCACTAACTTTTTTTTGTTTAATTACGTGCAGTGTGAAAACAAACCAAACAGCCAACAAACCAAAAGTATCAATTTTGCTAATTTTATGGACTAATACATGTGAAAGCATTCTAAAAGTGTGCTTGATCACTGCATTTTGTGTGTGTGTGTTTGTGTTTGTGTGTGTGTGGATGTGTGTGTCTTTATTTCTTTCCCTGAAAAGCTGAAAAGCAAGCTAATATCTCCAGTGCTTCCTCTGCCATGCTGAAGAGAGGGATCATTAATCCTAGCTCCACACACACACACACACACACAGCTCCAATACACACTGACACACGGCCGCGCTCACATCCCAGTGCTGGCACCTGGAATAGTTTATAGCTGGTGGTTTAGTGGAGCTGATCTCTTTAGAGCAGGTTTCAGGAAATAACGTTTAGGATCCAGCCTCATCTACAACACGGACAGCGCACTGATGGCAAACTACAAACAATACACATTAAAACCTCTAACCCCCAGAGTAGAGCAGCTGTGTATCGCTAAATACAGACTAGCAAAGACACAAAGCAACAGGCGAGTGTTCGTTTTCTACACACGTAAGTGACAAAGTGCTGCAATTGAGATTTTTTCAATTTCAACCAAATTAGGTATGACTCGGTAAAGCGACAAAGCCAATCAATTGTCTCAAATGATTCCTCAGACCAATCCTATGGCACTTGTGATCAGACATTTATTCAGTTCCCCACTCACAATTACGTCCCATTTACTGTTTGTAAATAATAGAAAAACATTCTATAGCACCTTTCATATAAAAAATTCAGTGCAAAGTGATTTATAGTGTGTAGTAAAAAGGTAATATAGTAAAATATATACTATAATATATTACAGTATGCATATATATATATATATATATATATATATATATATGCTGAATGTGAAATATATATAGTAAAATATATAGTAAAATAGTTAAATAACAATAATGTATTAAATAATCAAAGGGAAAAAAAAGTGTAATACATACAGCATAAAACCATTAAAAAAAATTCAATAAAAAATATCATGAATATATAAAAAAATTAAAAAGAAAAATAATAGTTATGTAAAAGTAACATGTCAGTAAAAGACAAGCAAATAATGAAAGCCATTTAATGCTAAAAACTCAGATATGTTCTTGTTATTGTCTGAAAACAGGAAGTCACATGACCAGATGACTATATGAGACAGTGATTACACTGGAATGTCCTAATTTATTTGGTGTTCACCACAAATTAACTCACAACACACACACACACACACACACACACACTCCTGTGCACTCACTGGACCTGATCATTCTTCTCATTTAATGGCCCGAATTGAATTTGACCAAAACCCTAATCAATTAGCTGACGAGCTGACGTGAATGACGATGACCGAGCTGCAGCGTGATTGTTTCTGACTGGAGAGATTACGGACGTTCTGCACGCAGTGTAATAACACAACACTGATAATACACAATTCCATCATTCGTGAAGTGTTTAGAGCTGAGTTCATTCATATTTACAGATTATATTATACAGTGTTGTATAATATAATCAACAGTGTTGAATTCCGGATTCTGATTGGTCAATTCAAACCAGGTTTCTATTATTTTAATATATACATGTTGTTATTGAACATAGAAATGTATAATCTCTGATATAGCAAAGTTTCATTATAATAATTTATAATGGGAAAAAGCTTAAGATTAAAAGTTTATGGGATTATTGTTTTAACATTAAACAGAAAATATTATCAACAAGTCTGGAAGAAATTTTTTCTAGGGTGCTGTTTTAACGCATTAAACCATGAAGCCAAAAATGCTGAATGTGAAATTTATTGGGGTTGTTTTTGGTTTGTATTGTGCTGTTTTTTTTATTCCTGTGGATAGTGGATAGTGTCTATTACAAGGTAAGTATGTGAGAGATTTGGTCATTGCTTTGATACATTAAGGCATTTAAGGCTTTTTTTCACACTAAGCATTTTATAATGTCCTATTTTTTTACCAATTTACCAAGCAGACCAAAGGGCTAGGTGATTGACATGCTAATGGTCAGGCAATCATGAAATGACATCATATAATTGCTACCACTATTACATTGGACTTACACTCTGTTTTGTCTCATCTTCAGACGACCCTTTCACTACAGGCTACAGATACTACTTGTACACTTTTCTGGCCACAAGCTTCAGAATCTTTAGGATTGCAATCTGTATAGCTGCTGTTTCCACACGTGTGTGCACTGGTTCCTCAGTGAAAAACAAATATTTGAACACTATGACTCTGTGAGCCTCACAGAGCAAGATATTGTCTCAGAAACTGAATAGTTAATAGCAATCTATCTTGAAAAGTTTTGTTTGACTAAAACCGAGTTTACATTGCACAATTTTCAGCTTGAGTTTGTTGCAAAGACAAAAAAATGCACAATTCTTCGGGCATAAGTTGAGATTGACGGTCTTAGAATGCATAATGTGATGCTCACCAGTGGCTGATTTACTGCCATTTCAACCAAAGACAACTTATGACAAAGTGTCAGAATATTTTTTTAGTAAAATCTCAGCGTGAGCGCTGCTACAGCACTCGTCTAAAAGCCACCAATAGGAGGACGGCATAAGATGACGCCGAACTCACGGGACAGCGTAAATGAAATGTAAACAAAAGCTGCTAATGGAGAGAAAAAATATCTTCATTATTCTCATAATCTCAAGCGCATGAGAGCCAGTTTTCTGCACGAGACCAGATCATGTGGATTGTTCATGCAAGCAGAGCAGACATTTTCTTTAATCACAGGTTCATCTATAGAAGATCTTCATTACATAATCTGACAAGGAGAACCCACATTATTAACAGTCTGTTATACAATTCGACATGATTTTATCAGGATCTCATATGTTGTAACATGTAATAATCTTAAAGACCCTAAAATTTTGGTACAAAGGTTGTTCCTGGCCCTGTCATACAAAAAATATAAGATAAAAAGACTAGCGAATGATGGCGGTCTGACTTGCAAGAATACACGGAAAGAAAAAACTACTTGAAGATCAGTAGCTCCACCCACTTTGCTTTGCAAACAGCTTTTTGTTGTTGTAAATCGACTTTTGGCTACTTCGTCATCTCATGTTGCTGCTGGCGTGAAGAGGGGATGACACACGCATCCTCTTGAGACATGTGAAGCCCGTCACCTTGGGCGAATAAAAGGAGAAAACAATGTTGTTATTTTTCCCAAATCTCCATCACAGTGTCTCCTTTGTGAAAACTCAAAAGGGAAACTAGACACCCGTCATGTTACTGAATGCAGTCTGAATTCTGGCTGGCCTTTATTCAGTTGCCACTGGTGATTGGTAAAAGTCAGCCAGCTCACTTCCTGTGCACGCTGTCAAAGGCCTTCAGCCGGGTCACATCCGCCAGAAACACCCGCTGAAACACACCATTATCAGCCGGAAAACACGCGGCACTGAAAACCAGCCAGCCGCACTCCTGCTATGTTGACCGATCCACAATATTATATTTGTGAATCTATATATTTGTGAAACTATTGCAAATCTATGAGGAGACGTGTTTCTCTATGAAGCTTCATTACGGATACACTAAAAACTCGTGGCGCTATTGCATTAGCGTTGATGGAGAGAAAAATGGCCGACTGAGGCTAACCAGATTTATAGAAAATGAAAGACAGCCAGCACCCTCTCAGATGCTCTGTGAGCAGCTCAGTGTCTGGCTGAATTAGGTTTGTGTGGAACTGAAAGCAATAGAGGATGATTGCCATGAAAAGGCTGCGTAATACGGTTTCGGAGGAAATCTAATGTTTGTTGTCTATCACAGTTTAAATCTTTCAATTCTACATAGCTTCAGCTGCTTCAGGATGCCAAGGCAGGACAGTGTATCATGTTCCTCTGCATTCATCCTTGTGTTTCATTACTGTTATCAGTACTCCTGTGTCATCTTCAAGCTTTCTTTACTCCAGCTCTATGCAAGCTGTTGCACTCCGTCGATCGTTAGCTCTATGATAACCATTATACTTTGTTTACTGCAACTCTATGCTAGCCGTTGTACTTTGTTTACTGCAGCTTTTGCTAGTGGTTGTATTTTCAACTATATGCCAGCCTTCATACTCTGTTTACTCCATCTCTATGCTAGCTTTTTCAGCTATTTTATACCCTATAAACGTTGTGTACTCCAGTGTTATGCTAGCTTTTGTACTCTGTTGATTTTAGTTATATGCTAGCCTTTAAACTTTGTATAATCCAGCTTTTTCCTAGCTTCTTAAATTGTGTATACAAGCTTTATGCTCACCTTGTGTAATTCTGTAAAACATTAGAAAGTTGCATTCTGTAATAGGGATGTAGCAGTAATGTTGCATAATGTTGCATTAAATAAATGCTGTGGTAAGACTCCATGTTCTGACCTTATAGGAAAATCTAACAGCACACCCTGAAGTGTTTTATTCCTTACTTACCAGATGAAAGAGTGTTTGAGAGGTACAGGTAGAAAGAACAAGAAACAAATCAGGAAAGTAGAGCATCTGCACAGTGGTTTATTAATAGACCCATTGCTCAGTGAGGGGTTTGTCTGATGTGACGTGAGTTTCAGTTCATAATTATCAGATTTTGGATTAATTATTAAAATTGTGATCATAACCATCAAAAAAATAGGATGTAACCTGTCTGCATTGATTATAGCATCTTTGCTTTAACCTGGTGCACAACTGCAAACTAATACACACATGCATTCTCAAATACACACACACACACACACACACAATTCCACGAATCCTTCAATTAGCTGGCCTTGAACTGTCAGAGTGGAAAAATCAGCTTCATGCTATCACTCTTGGACAGTCACCATGGTAACACACACCTCCACAGAGCCGTGCTAATCGAGAGACAGATCTAAAAACACATTCACACGCATGAGCTCAGTGAAGACAACAAGTTACAGCAAACACTTCACACTTCTTTATTTTATGTGCTTTAACAAAATGGTGTCATATGAACAAGAGTAACATAGAGACACTTTGAAATAAAAAGTACACAATGTGCCATTTACACCATATGCAGTCAAGCAGCCAAGATACGTCTCATGTCGGTTTGCTTCCTTGGTTTGTCCTAGACTTAGCAAGAAATTGAAGTTTATAGCTGTCAGTTTAGCACCGTGTAAACTTCATGTTTAAATCAGCACACATTCACCTCACTAATATATACGAATAGTGCCTTGTATAAGTATCCACTACCTTTGAAATTTTCCACATGTTGCACTTTGGGAGGGGGATTCATGCAAATTGCAAAATTATTTAAAAAGTTTAAAAGTTGTTTGCCAGTTTACTAGATAATTTGTGGCTGTAGTTTTAATCTTACATTAAACTAGCATTAAACATTAGCACATCTCTTCCTATCTTATTTCTTGCACACACAGCATGTAGCCAGTTGCCCCATGTCCTGGTTTTGTTGGAGAAATTGGCTCCCAAAATTCATGAGCAGTCATCATATGCTTTTTAAAAAAAAAATTCCCTCTAATTTTGGTTACTTCCATGTCACCTGTATGTAGCATCAGTTCTATAGCTTGTGTAGAAAAATATTCGTCGCTATTTTAGGCAAGGCAAACTGTTTAACTTGCAAGCACATCTGTAATGTGCTAAATGTTATGCTGTAAAATGACATACTGTAAACTGAAAGGTCCAAAAATGGCTGAAAAGTTTTCTCTTTTTTGTTAAAATGCTGATCAAAGAAACCATGACCTTTCTTTGAGGGATGTGGTTAGTCAAGCAGATGGAAAACAGCATGAATCTGCAACAATACTACATGTAACCTTTCCAAAAGTACTAAAATGATACAAAACAGTAACATCTGCACTAATTTCGTATCATAACAGATGATACTCCTCATGATGCATTAATCTGGCTTTACTGTGAAATGTGTGACCAGGTCATAATACCCAGAAACCACCAATAAGAGGTGCACACTATAAATCAGCTAGCCTTTACAAATCCCTTTCCCAGCCTCCCTGAATAAAGACTGTAAATCAGCATAATTTACTGTACAGGCCGGTGAAATAGGTTAGGGTTTTGGCTGCATGCCCAGCTATTGTCCTAAATCCGAGCAGCCCATGCTAATACAGGAATAAAGGCTACATGGTTTGAGGGGGAAAAAGTAACAGTTTGTGTGAGAGAGACCTTTTCAAGGCCTCATGCTGGTAAGAGATTCTCCATGCCCAAAAAAGGACTTTAAATTACAGTAGATGTCTGAAAACCCAGTTCTGAAAAGTGGCAAGAGTAGTGGGTATCAGTGAGAAAATCTATGTTTACATGATTCATTGCCTTCTTTCACTGACCTGGAAAATTATATTATTCATCATGTCATTTATTGTTTAACAGACTACTTTGTTTACTGGATTTCTGCACTACTCATATCTGAATAGTTCCATCATTACTGTTGCACACTGACATACCCAATGTTCTCAGGGTCTAAAGTTCATAAGTGCATTTTATATAATTCTGTTTCTTTGTGTTACTTTATCTGTATACAGCTCTAGTCCCAGACGCAGCTACTACTAGAAGATCCCCGGATGAAGTGGGGCAGTGATAGCTCAGTGTTAAGGTGTTTAAGGTGCTGGACAGCTGATTGGAAGGTTATGTGTTCCAATCAAATCCTCACCAATCTGCTGCTGCTATTGGGCCCTTAAGCAAAGCCCTTAACCCACAACTGCTCAGTTGTAGGCTGTCTCTTTTGTAAGTAGCTTTGGATAAAAGCATCAACCAAATTAGGTAAATGTACCATTCTCAAGCTGAGTATCGTCAAGTCTATCTTGTGTCATGTCTTGTATTGTTGTGTCAAATCTTGCCTTGTTGAGTCTTGTCTCGTATTATATTGCTGAGAATCTCTCCAGAACATCCCGGGTCTGCCCCAGTGTCTCTGTCTCATGGGACATGACTGATACAGGTCTAGTGGAAGCCAACTAGGGGGCATCCTTGCAAGTTGCCTGAACCACCTCAGCTGGCTCCTCTCAATTTAAAAATACTCCAAGCCTCTCCCACATTGTTGAGGCCTTCAACCTTTCACAGAGACTAAGCATATCAACCCTGTTGGAAGAACCCTATTTCCGCTGCCTATTTCGACTGTGACCATAGCTGATGACTGGGCCATAGATTGACCAGTAAACAGAAAGCTTAGCTTCTACTTTATCACTACAGAAAGGTGTAGTGAGTGTAACGGTGCTTACACTCTCTTTTTCCATCACTTGGTTATAAGACCCCAAGATACTTAAATTCCTCCACCAGGGGCAAGGTGTCCCTGCTCACTTGAAAGGAGCATTCAACTTGCATTAGGGTTACCACGACCCACCCCCTGAAGTGCCGAGGATAATGGCTAGTGATCAGGCCACCCATGTAACCAAACTGATGTGAAGGTGATGTGAAGCCATCCTGTTGCCTCAACACCTGCAAGAGGAAGGGAGGGGGTCAGGTGCAATGGCAGTCGGGTGACCGGCAAGAAATGGACTGTCTTAAGTGGCCTTTACTTACTATGTTGTGCTAAAATATTATTTGTATGCTGCTGTAATGCTTAAATTTCCCAGTAGTGAAAGGGATAGGAACAACTTTATTCAAGTCTTATCGTGTCAAGTCTCGTCTTGTTGTAATTTGTTGTGTTGAGTCTTGTCTTGCTGAGTCTAGGTGTATTGAGTGCTGTCATGTTGAGTCTTGTCTTCTTGAGTCATGTCTTGTTGAGACTAAGTGTTAATGTGTCCAGTTTTGATAAGTCTTGACTTGTCTGAACTTGCTGCACCTTGTCAAGTCCTGTCTGTGTCTTCTTGTGTCTTGTCGAGTCTTGCCATCTTGAATCTTGACTAGCTGAGTCTTGTTGACTCTTGTTGTGTCAAGTCTTGTCTTGCTGAGTCGTGTCTTGTATTGTATTATATTATTGAGACTTATCATATCTTGTCTTACTTTGTCCTGTTGAGTCCCATCTTATATTGTCTTGCCAAGCCTTGTGTTGTTGAGTCTTTTGTCTTGTTTAGCCTCTCAGCAGTCCAGAGTGTCAGTACTTGCTCCAAACCTAATGTTTTCTTGGATATTTACAAAAAATTTCAGTCCTATTTTAAAATCCAGATCATGTTAGCTAAGTCAGGCCTGCTGTACATCAGCTAATAACACCCCCAAGAGGGTGAAGGCTAACAGGTGCTTTTCTAAGGGGAATGTGAAGCAAGTTGACACATTCATTGTAAGAGCAGTGCACTGTCCTATTGTTACACATTTTATAAAATACATCAGTGGCTAACAGTGTCACTTGTGGTTTCAACCGTGTTCTCTTGGGATTTCATAGCATAGTTGGGATTTAAACCCTTAGAGATCTGCACCACATGGGAGTTCTCAATCCTCATTTTAATCATGGCTCTGTCTGTGTTTCTGTATCAAAATGTGTGAGTGTGTTTGTAGTACTCCTTACTGAGTTTCAACATTACATTCTTCTCTTATCCATGAATGTAAATCCCACTTCACCCCAAATATGTCATTAATGCAAATTCAAAACAGATTATTATAATTTAGCTGAATTCCAGGAGCTGAAAGTGGATCTCAAACAGATCTTGATTGCTGCACGACATTTGTGGTAAGTAGAAAACTGTGTTAAACTGATTTTCCAAACTATTTCTTCAAGGTCTAGCATTGGTGAGGTTGAACGTGCAAACAAAGCAGAAATCCGTTAAACATAATCTCTATTCCACATGCCGTTCACACACACAGAGTCGTGACAGTCACAATTGTACAGCCAAAGGCCAAAGACTGGAGCTGTTACGTCATACAGAGGAAATTCCTGAGCAGATATGAGAATCATGGTCAAAGAATAATGGATTTATGGACATTCACGTTCATGCATACCATAAACCTGAGGCTCAGTTGGGAAAATCATTGCATTCAATAACTTTCTGTGTGAATGAAATCACTGCTTTCTCACTGCTCTCTTTTTCCAAATACAGAATAAATTGCATTTTCCACCTTTTACTGTCCAGCTGATTGAATTCCTTACTTGTAAGGATTCTGTAAGAATCACCTAATACATATTTCCTTCAATTTGCATCACAGGCTTGTGTGGTTATAAATCATTGACTAGTGACACTGTGATATTTTTACGAGGTTGTCATACTGAGAACATGTCAAACTGTAACACCCCAGTTTAAACAGAACTGTCTCTTTTCAATAATTTGTTTTTTAAGATGCCTTCATTGATTTCCTCTCATGACTTAGAAGTGTACAAGTGTGCAAAATCAAAGTCAGCTTACAGCAAGATACAATCATACATAATAAGCTACAATTATTATTATTATATATATTTGTTTCCCTGCAGGATATCCAGGGTGCATTTAAACTAAATCAAAATTGTGTAGTTAGATTATAAAACACATAAACACTGCACTGTCACATATAATTATGATATGATTATATAGATCAGGTTTCCTGGGGGGCTGCTGTTGTGGAGCTATGTATTACTTTTTTTTTCAATACTTAGTTTCTTAGTTCTGCCAAATCATTCACTGTAATGTCATTCTTTTAGGCAATCAGGAGGTTAAATACACGAATATCCACCACATCCACCACTGGCTATTGCTGTAGCAGCTAGACTTGAACCAGGGTTTGTTTCTAAAATGAAGTTGTTAATATAGACATAGACTTCTAGCCAGTAACATTTAGCTTTTAGCTAATTTACATTATAGCATTACTAATTCATTGTAGTTTTGTTGTTATTGTTACATTTTAAAATAGCTTTTTTTGGACGTTTATTGTTTTTGTTAATCTTTTATATTGGGTATTATGTTAAATATGTAGTGATAAATCGACATATCAAGATAATTTGATATACATGTCTACCCTAAACTGAAAAAAGGGCATATGTGGTCAGTCTGATTCAAGAAAATATGTCGTATGGTTTACATAAAAAATATTTGCTTTTAGATTTACTCTTCAAAACTTGATTTCATTGCTTTCATTGCCCACTCAGTGCAAGGGTCCTGTGTTCGGGCTTGAGATCGGATGATTGTCTGTGTTTTTGGTTGTCTGTGATGTTTCACGCTGATTTTATTCCAGCGCTTTAAATATCAAATGATGTTGGCTGTACACAAAAACACTCAAGATGTTGGACTACTGATTGGAAGGTCATGAGTTCAAATCCCAGCACTGCCAAGCTGCTACTGCTGGGCGCTTGAGCAAAGCCCTTAACCCTTAATGCTCAGTTGTATAAATGAAATAAATGTAAGCTGTTCTGGATAAGGGCGTCTGCCAAATGCTGTAAATGTAAATGAAGTCATTCACTTAGAACCGACAAACAGTGTAAGAAATGAATTTATGTAGAAGTAACATTTCATTTGTATGGAACCAATGTACACATTTGAATACACAAGTAAATTCACTAATTATTTTTTTTTAATCAGATTGTATTTATCCATTCTGTATTTTTCCATATTTGACTTAATGTAGAATTTTTTTTTTTTTTTTTAATATGAGCTTTATAACTATGCATCCGGAAACACCAGAAAGCACTGTATGGGAAAAAGTAAAATCTTCTAGCTTACCTTTCTTTGCTTAACTTTCTTAAAAAAAAAAAAAAATCACTGTATTTCTAACACATTATCTGCTCATACATATAATGTATTCGGCTACATCCCAGCAATGCACATAGTGATAAATATTTGACTGTGGCCTGCTGTGGAGCTTTAAACTCTATCCCCTTTGAGAAAGCCATTTAAATCTGACACTACAGTCTTTTAGCAGACGTACATCCTTCTCCTGTAAAGAATGTGTAAAACTTTCCCAGAATACAGACAATACATCGAGTGTGGAAACACAGCTGCAGAACTAATCAGCAGGATGTTGCATATAAATATACAGTACAGTACAGAGAAGTGATCTGTAGTGAACAATAGGATTATCACACACTCAAGATTACGCAAGATTTTGTCCACACACCTACTCCAGCTTTCTGTTTTCGAACTGGGAATCTGATCCTGGAGTGGAGAATACACACTATTCTTCTCTCCAGTTATTTCCTGCGCATGACCAAACGTTCCACAGTTAAAGAGTGGGCGGATTTGGAGATGCGGTCCGTCTGTCAGGTCATCGGAGACTCGCCCACGGGCTGAGACACACAGGCGCGATCGGACGAGCTCAGGGTTTGTGTTCAGCACGAAAAAACGTAGCGAAAGTTCAGCTACAGCGAAAGGAAGGGGAAAAAAGTATGTGTGTGTGTGTGTGTGTGTGTGTGTGTGGAGGGGGGTAAACCCAACAAGAAGGGCACCTCTTCTGCTGGCTGTTTATTGTTCTTTATGGAAACCTTACACTGCACATATCGTGAGATAATAAAGGGAGGAAAATATGCGAGCTGCCAGGCGGCCTTGGCTCGAGGTTAGATAGTCTGTTATTGAAATTTTAGCCTCGTCATTTCATACAGGAAAGAAGGAGGAGGAGGAGGCGTCCAGGCAGACGCCGTTTCCTCTGGAAAGCTGTAGATTCCTCCAGAATCTTTAATAACATTTCATATTAACCATTCACTTCTAGCTTAAGTCGCACTGCTAGTCTTGTATTAGTTCATGATCATCATAAGACGGGGAGGATTCTAAATATTTTACATTAGTGATTCTTCTTAAGCCAGTGCGATTTCAGTGGAATTAAGATTATTACCTGTAACATTGTACAAGATCCCAATAAAATGTAAATACTAGGAGATGATATAATGTTTATATGTCAGAGCACATGATGAAGATCCTCTGATGATAGACTTGCGGTTTAAGAAAATGACTACGTTCTGTTTACGTCATCAATCAGAGTGATCTCATTCAGTATAAGAGTAGTAGCAATGTCGTGTGTGTAGAAACACTTTTTAAGAGGTGAAGAGTTTGGAGCTATTTATGGCTGAGAAAAAGAGGACATGGAATGCCCTTTGTTCAAAATGAGCTTGAGGCCATAAGGATATCTTTCTGTCTATTAGCATGAATGGTAGCTTTGCGAGGGGTCAGTCATGTACGCTGGTAATGTTATATTAATTAACGTGAGCAATTCGGTAGTTTACATAATCATTTCGTTGGCTTTGCACTTGTACTCTGCTCAATGATAATAAAGTTGCACCTAATCTAATCGAATCTAATCTAATTTAATCTAGTTTCATTCTGTGTTTTGAGATTGGTGCCATCCTATACCGTCTTCTTACTGGTGGATTTTACACGAGCGTCATTTACAGCAGCGCTCACGCTCTGGGATTTTAGTCAGAGATTTCTCTTGGTGTCTGACTTTTTGGTTAGAAGTGCCAGATGTCAGGTATTCGCACACACAGACCACCTGAAATAACTGAAACAATGAGGCGAACAATTCGAAAAGTCAAAGACAAAAAAAAATCAGCCATCAGCAAACAGGCAAAAATAAACAAATCCATAGAGCAAAGTAGCAACAAAAAAAATCTCAATTCAATAACTGGAAACTCCATTCGAGAACAGAACAAAAGACTCAGTAATGATCTAAAAGGCTGGGAATGCTAACGCTAACGCTCAACATTAGGAGCACATCTCCTGATCAGAAGGTTACGTCTTCTAATTGTTTCATCGACCAGATGCAGCTTTATACAGTAGTGCTCAGACAGCAGTTTATCTACAGTATATGTGAGGAATAAAACGCTACGTGTCGTGCTGTGATAGGAAAAGAATCAACGACAGGGTGGTATGATGAAGCATTTCTTATAACTATTTTCTGAACTGTTTTATTCCTCTTATACCACAGCAATTTGTATTTATTAAAAAACAATGCTGTATTTTTTATCTGTTTATAGTTACATTTGATGCTGTGGAAGTCCACGAGACCTGTTATCTCTTACGTTACAGCAGCTATAAAGAGTTTTTCCCTCACCAGCCTCTTGTTTTCTCTCTCTTGAAGAAAAAAAAAAAACTGCAGCTTGTCATGTTATGGAGAAACACAACATAAACCACGTAAACTCACAATCACCTTATGATCACTTGCACGCTACTTATTTTTGCTGCTAGCTAGTTTTTCATTCTTATCTTATTTTATTGTACTTATATTTATTTAGGTTACTGCAATATGGATACTGTAATCTGTGTTTTCTGTGCATCGTCTGTGTCCGGAAGATGTCAGAAAACTTAAAGTTAAAGCTCTACCTCTGACTGTTACAAAGCACTGACACTGGAGACTCCTTCCATAAATGTTAAATAAACATCTCCTAATAGAAACCTTCACCATATCAACGATCATGAACTTTGTAAAATTCGTTCTGTGCAGCATCTGCCATACATGTTCCTCTGTGAATGAGCTGTTGATATAGAAATGATAACGTATTAGAACGAGTGCATTATTATAATAATGTGATTTATAGCTGCACTACTGTCAGATCAATCAAATGACACATAAGCCTGAGTTTTAAAGCTGAAATCTGAATGTTCAGTCTTGGCATTATAACACCAACACAATCTCTCTCTGTGGCTTTCTTTTTCTTTAGCTCAAGGCCAACGTACCCTCGAACCCCAGTTCAAATTCTTCACATTAGCTCCCAGTTTGCTGAAAGAGAGAGAGAGAATCCCGATAGAGGGGGGAAACACAAACACGGGGACGCTTGTTAGGCCTGTCAAAGACCCCACACAGCAGAGCAGAATGTTTGGAGGAGGCACAAAAAGTTCCAAATAATGCGGCTATTTATCCTTCATGTGACTTTGTGCATATATTACAGATCCGCGGTCATGAAGAGAGAGACACAAAGAGCGAAACACGCAGCTGAGAGTCATATCACACGCAATCAAAAGCCACAGAGCGCTTCTGTGTCCTGCTCAAAGAGGAGCTGTCTGTCATTTCAACACCCCGAACCTGTCTCACATCACCACAACACACTGAGACACGCTGCGGCTCCAGGTTCTGCGCTAGAACCTCTGCTTTGAAATGATATCAACTAGAGCTGATCTGATAAAGACAGTGTTGATTAATTTTCTATAGCAGCAGCTCTGACAGTAGCGCAGCTGCAAATCACATTATCGTTTCTATAGTAACCGCTCATTCACAGGGACCTGTGCGGTTAATATGGTCTTGGTGAAGTTTTCTGTAAGGAGATGTTTATTTAACGTTTATGGAAGGAGTCTCCAGTATCAGCGCCTTGTAACTGTCTTCAGGACGGAGGAGTTTACACTTTTTGCTGTTTCTCTTTGTTGTGTGAGAGAGAGAGGCTGGTGAGGGAACTAAAAAAACTATTTATACATAGCTGCTATAACATAACATAGGAACTAAATTGATTTGCATGCATTCCACAACGTTAAATGTAACTATAAACAGACAAAAAGTATGACGTGTCATTCATTAATAAATAAATGATTGTTTGCATCGAAAAATTGCTGTGGTATAAGAGGAATAAAACACTTCAGCATGTGCTGTTATAGGAAAATAATCATCTACAGGATGGTAGCAGTAACTCTGCTTCATCACACCACCTTGTCATTGATTATTTTCCTAAAACAGCATGACACGCAGTGTTTTATTCATTACTTTAATACCAGCTTTTTTTCTTATATAACTTTATATAACCTCACTGTGCACACTCAAAATTGGTCACTGTCTGTGTGTGTGTGTGTGTGTGTGTGTGTGAGAGAGAGAGAGAGAGAGAGAGAGAGATTTCTTCATAACTAAAGAGTATCTTGATGTACATGAAGATGTTATAAATGAAACGAATACATGTTATAAATGAATCCCGGCAGAGTTTAAGTCTGTCTCCTCCCACACATCTGCAATCCAAAAGTGTCCCTAAAGCACAGTTATGTAACAAAAACCAACAAACAGGCTTCAGACTATTTACAAAAAATCCTCAACACTAACACTCACACTTCTTAACTCTTTCAGTGTGAAAAACAGGAGAATCATGAACGTTGGAGTTAATAAACTCAACACTAGTCTGAGGCCTGGTCCACGGTAATGACACTCAGAATGACAGTTTTGTGTTTTGGCCACACTTCTGTAATCAGTGCGTTTTAGAAAAGTTTCCCGTCCGTGATGAAACGCAAAAACAACTTAAAACAGCATGCAGGACATGCACACTGGGGGTTTAAGCCATGACCTTTACATCATTTCCACTAATTTCTTTTTTTTTGTCCATAAAACATACATTTCTGTACGACATAGCATCAAAAAGCAGCCAAAGATGGAATTTAAATATCTAATAAAGAAAACAGGATCATTAAAATTCTGCCATCTTGGAATTGTCGAAGTCACATGACAACCACAGAGCAACGTTGTTTGTTTTGTTTGTTTTTTTTAATTCAAAAGCTACGTTTTCCCTCATTCACACTGTTTGGTGAGATTTGAAAACATTTACTACGGATGGAAAGGCAAATTGCACAAAAATTTGGAACGTCGATATCATACAGTATGTATACTTTTCTGGCCACGAGCTTCAGGATGTCAAAAGCTGCAATCTGATTGGCTGTCAGCACTTGAGTCTCCAGTGGGAAATCACAGTGACACAACAACCTTTTTCGGGGCAAGATATAGTCATGAAATCACGTTTTATCATATTATTAAAGAGATTTGTTTAAAGCTACAAATAAACAGAAATAAACACATTACTGTTAAATGTCTAGGATTGGTCGACTGCCCTGTCAGTCAAAATAAGGGAGGTTCTTAGCTACATTTATTGACCAGATTGTAGTGCAACTCAACACCTATGGAAGTGAATTAACCCCTACTATGTTCATACAGGACTGAGTTATCTGGAGTGTTGAATTAAACTGTATGTTATCATTCAATACACTCTGAAAGTGTTGAGGTAACAAAGTCAGCACACAGCAAAATCCCAGGTGTTGAGTAAACACCTACAGGCTTGTCATAATCGTAGTAGTGTTGACCCTAAGTGCTAAATGAACACCTTACCTGATATTAACTCTGCCAGTGTTGAATAAGTGTAGCATCAATCAATTTTAATCAACACCCGGAGTGCAAAGATTATTGTTATAGCACTAAAGTCAACACAGTAAAATTTCTAGTGTTGATTTAACACACACACACACACTCAGTAGTTGATTCAATGCACCTTCACAATGTTGAGGTTCTAAAGCCAGCACATATTGAAATCCCAATCTATAAGGTCAACTTAACACTTGCTGACATCAGCGTAACTTTCACAGTGTTGAATTAACACTCATGATGTTGAACAACACCTTCAGCACAGACATAACACTCCTGCATGGTGGAACTAAGTCTAGCGTTTAGTTCTAGCGAACTAAGTCTGTGTTGAATACATGATGTTACACATACAACACTGAATTAACTCCTACATCATTGAGAGCCATGTTATTAACACATACAGTACAGTGTTAATTTAATACCTCCAGCCTTATTATTATTAACACACAGTGTTGAATTCTCTCCTACAACACCTACAGTTGTTATATTGATCAATCGCCATCTAAAACCTTGTCATTAACTCCTTACAGTGTTGAGTTAGCATGTTGACTAAACACCTACAGTTATTACTAACACTTACAGTGTTCACTGCTACAGTGTTAAGGAGATAAAGACAGCACATTGCTAAATCTCAGGTCCCCATGTTAATCAGTATGTTCAGTATTGTGTTCATGTCAAAAGCTTCAGTGTTGAATTCACTGATGCGTCATTGGTTTAATATTTTCAGTCATATTATTAACACCTCCAACTCATATGGTGCTCCATTAACACTTACAGTGATCAATCACCGCCTACATTCTTCGTTCTGCCTCCTACAGTGTTGCATTAGTATGAATCAACACCTACAGCTGTTATAATCACTTACAAAGTTGAATATTTAAAGTACCACACTCACTCCTGCAGCGTTGAGGTGCTGAAGATAACACATAGCAAAATGTATTCCCAAGTGTGTTATTAACAAATGTTGGTTAAACACCTTCACTGAACACATACAGTGTTGAATTAGCATGTTGAATCAACACCTACAGCCGTTATAAACACTTTCAAAGTTGAATATTTAAAGTACAACATTTACTGGTGTAGTGTTGAGGTGCTGAAGTTAACACACAGCAAAATCCCGAGTGTTTAATTAAAAAAATGTGTTTGAACACCTTCACTGAACACACAGTGTTGAATTAGCATGTTGAATCAACACCTACAGCCGTCATAAACACTTGTATAGTCGAAGATTTAACGTACAACATTCACCCCTGCAGTGTTGAGGTACTGAAGAGAACACATAGCAAAACGAATTCCCAAGTGTCTTATTAACAAATGTTGGTCAAACACCTTCACTGAACACATACAGTGTTGAAGTAGCATGTTGAATCAACACCAGCCGCCATCGTAAACACTTGTATAGTCGAGCATTTAACATACAGCATTCACTCCTGCAGTGTTGAGGTACTGAAGAGAACACATAGCAAAATGAATTCCCAAGTGGTTAATCAACAAATATTGGTCAAACACCTTCACTGAACACATACAGTGTTGAATAAGCATGTTGAATCAACACCTACACCTGTCATAAACTCTTGCAAAGTCAAACATTTAAAGTACAACCTTCACTCCTACAGTGTTAAGTAGATAAATACAACACATTCAAATTCGGCATCAAAATGTTGAATGGTTAAAGACCTTCATTGAACATATACAGTGTTAAGTGAGCATGTTAAATCAACACCTACAGCCGTCCTAAACACTTGTAAAGTCGAACATTTAACATACATCCTTCACTCCTGCAGTGTTGAGGTGCTGAAGATCACACACAGCAAAATCCCAAGTGTTTAATTAAAAAATGGCCAAATTCAAATTCAACATTAAAATGTCGAATGGTTAAAGACCTTCACTGAACATATAGTGTTTAGTGAGCATGTTAAATCAACACCTACAGCTGTTATAAACGCTTACAACACCGAACAAAAGTACAACCACTGCTACTGTGTTGAGGTGCTGAAGAAAACAGCAAGTGTTGAATCAACAAGTGTCGTTTAAACACCTTCCCTGAACAAATACCGTTGAATTAACGTGTTGAATCAACACCTACAGCCGTTATAAACACTTACAAAGTACAACATTCAGTCCTACAGTGTTGAGATGCTAAAGACAGCAGATAGAAATATCTCAAATCTTGAATCAACACAGCTCAAATGTTGAACGGTTAAACACCTCCACTGAACACGTACAGTGTTGAATCCAGAGTAAGAGAGTTGATTAAAGTTTGTCAGGGTTTGTATGAAAGCATGGACACACTGATTTTGTGCATCTGGATAGTGAAAGTTTCTCACTCACCCATGTTGAGGAGTTCAGCCGCAGTGTTTTAGTGTTCGGTGTTGAAGCGTGTTGAGTGTTTAGAGATCTGCTAGTCCACAGTTTGACTCTTCAGCAGTGTGATGTGGGTCGCTCAGTCCCGCAGAGGATCAGACGCTCTAATCAGCGCAGACAGGAGGAGGAGGAGGAGGAGGAGGAGGAGGAAGAGGAGGAGGAGGAGAGAAATCCATCAATGGAGGTTTATTCACACTGCTCTCTTTCTCTCAAGTGCTTCTCTTTTAAACCTTTTCAGTCTCAACACCCACTACAGTCTGTTTTTAGACTCGTGATGATGTTACACTGCAGTGCACCTTTCACTGTTTCCTCTTTCACCTCTCAAGTCTTTGTTCATGAGAGTGTATTTTCAATCCAGATGTTTTAGAGCGCTCAAACACTCAAATGCACAATAGTACAGGATTGAGAAACACAAGGATTAGCACCAACCAACCTGGGCTTAATCCCATATTTAACATTCCTGTTAAAGACAAACACATGCAAATATCACAAGACATTTACAGAAGGAATACACTGAATAAGCACAACTGCAATCATTTGACTAAGAGATCTTATTTACAGATGCACACACACACATACACACACACACACACACACACACACAGGTTGTTGAATTCAGGAGTGAACGTGAACAGGAAACAAATGAAATAAAAATCATCCTCACATCCTGATCAGTGAAAGAGTGTCAACACTGTCAAGCTTCAGCAGCTAACTGGAATAACACACCCCTTTCAGCCTCTACAGCTGCAGTGGGGAGAATCTGCAGGACTCACAGCGCCATCTGGTGGTCAGCTTGTGAAAGTGTTTCAATAAATAAGACAAAAAATGTTACATTACATTAAAATAAAATAAATATTGCAAGATAAATTCACTATGCATATTCCTAAAAATAAAGTTTGATGCACAATTGACTTTAACACCATTTTGATCTTGATATGTTTACAGAAATGAGTTAATACTTTAATATTTATATAGAATTTCCAAGACAGCTATGGATGCAGTCATTATCATTATGTATTTTATATATATATATTATTATATACAATTGGCTTTATTTATTTATTTATTTGTTTGTTTGTTTGATTTATACAGCACCCTTTTTAACCTCCAGTATCACTTTGCAAGTACATACCACTAAACAACAACAACAACAACAACAACAACAACAACAATAACAAATTCAAAAGGCTTTAAGGAGCAGAAGCCTATTGAGAGAGGAGAAAAGTTTTCAGTTGAGATTTGAAGTAATTTATAGTTGCATTTAATTGTTTACTTATAAAAATATGTATGTTTATTTGATACACAAGGTGTCTAACTACTTCCCCAGAAATATATAAATATTGCTTATTTCACGAATTGAATTATTGGATTTTATATATATATATATATATATATATATATATATATATATATATATATATATATATATATATATATATGGCTTGTGTAGCTTTTAAATTTTATTTATTTATTTAGCTCACGTTCAGTGACGTCACCACGCGACGCATCATGGCTACGGAAGCCGCAGTGTAGAACACATTATCGAATGAAACAACACGAACAATAAACAGCCAATATTCTTCATTAGCATACAAGAGAAAGATGTTATATTAATGTAGAAAGGCTTTATACCTTATATAAATATAGATTTATTATTATTTTTTTAATAGTCGGCATTATTTTTTCTCTCGCTGTGTCTCTACGAGAGCTACGCCAAACAATGTTGCCATGGTAACCGGCCCTCATCAGCGCTTCAGCGTTAGCATCTCTCCAAACACACAGAAAGAAAGCATATTAGCATATTAATAAATTAAAATTAAACAGATGAAAAAATAAATCTTGTTCTCTTTACACATAAAAAGCAAGTCTGTTAAACATGGATGAGATCAGAATTAAATTTAAAGAGTTTTTTTTTTAAATAAAGAATAAAAATAAATAAATAAATTCAGCTCCATTGACTCCCATTCATTTGTCGCCCCCTGGCGGCTGCGCGCTGCTATTGCAGCTCTGTACAATGGGGATGAGCAGCAGGAAGTAGGAGCAGCAGGATCTCCGCTTAGTATAAAGCTTTAATCTCAGCAGCACGGCGCCGGCACACACACACCTACCGAGGTAAGCGACCTGATTTATCCATACACCTCCAAAAAATGCAGCAATCATCCTTTAAAACGTGTCAGATAGCTGGAATAATAGCTGAAATGCAGATCTGCATGTGTATCCTCAGATAAGATAAAGCTGACCTGTGATCATGCTGGAGATGAAGGCTTTACCTGGGCATGAGTGATCAGTGCAAAGCATTTCTCAGTGTCTTTAGCACAGGAAGGCATGATTAGGACTTGGTTTTGTGACTGATTGCATTGAGAGAAATAGAGGAGAAAGGGCAGTGCATGTCTCTGAACCATCAGCTATGACAGGATGTTATTATAGACAGCAAAATGCTCAGGGATAAACCAGTAACTGTATACATATATATATATATATATATATATATATATATATATATATATATATATATATATATATATATACTGTATATTTACATTTACATAAACTAATACTATGGTGAAAACTCTTGTAGAAGACTATCCGGCTGAACACAAGTGAATAATTCAGTTTATTGGCATTAAACAAAAAAACTACAACACATTTTTTATTAATATTTTGTTATTAGTCATGTACAGATAATCAATTTATACTAGATCACACTATTCATATATATGGATAGAAGAACAGCTTATGCATACATATATATATATATATATATATATGTATGTGTGTGTGTGTGTGTGTGTGTATGTGTGTATTCGTTCTTAAAAGAATAACTATGTCAAATGTAACATATATATATATATATATATATATATATATATATATATATATAAAACGATGCAGTTTGTCACACACACACACAGACACACACACGCATAAATACATATACACATATATATATATATATATATATATATATATATATATATATATATATATATATATATTTAACGAAGCAGTTTGTCACACACGCATTACATTTGACATAGTTATTCATTTAAGAACGAATACATATATATGCTTAACGAAGCAGTTTGTCACACACACACACACACACACACACACATATATATATATATATATATATATATATATATATATATATATATATATATATATATATATACATACATATATATATATATATATATATATATATATATATATGTATATATATATATATATACATGCATTTCACACAGTTATTCATTTAATAAAGAAATAAAGAAACAGTTGAGCCAAAAATAAATTCCTCGCTGCTTTTTACCCTACCTCTGTTTTTATCTCCATGCTATAAATGAATGATTATGAATCATTGTTTACTTATTTAATAATCCAAATTGAGTCATTTCTGTAACCCACTGCTGAGTCAGTATGTAACACAGCACATCGTTGCTTATGCGTAAAACACCACATTCCCGCGTCCCTGTTTGCTTTAACGACCCCAAACCTTGGTTCATTAGGGCCACTTACACTTATTCCTCAGTGGTTCAGGCTGTTTCGGATTATTTATGATTATTTATTATTTATTAGAAAAAAAAAAAAAAAACATCAGAAGCGTGCTTTTACATTTCTGGAATGTGTTTAGTTTCTTGGCATGAATTTGTTTTAAAGAATTTAATGTTAAATAATCCAGTTAATATTAAACACCAAAACCAAATTCAACATTTCAGTGACATTTTTTACAAATGAATTTAAATAAATCAATTTATTGAGCATGACATTAATTAGGTTGCACTTACAATATGACGTAATTTTACTTATAAATTAATTAATTTTTATAAATTAAAATTTTACTGATAAATTATTATCAAACAAAACAGAGATACTATAAATACATATAAAGACATCAATTATATAAGCTTATTAAATATGGATGTAGATATGTAAAAATACATATAATATTAAAATCAATATAAAAATATTTTACTTCTATATCACAACAAAACACATATTGTGCATGTTGAAATGCAATTTAAATAATAATAAATATCAAAAATATTGCAACAAAATATCCCCTAAACACCACACAATTAGGTAAACCAATGACAATGACAAAAGACGTGAACTACTGAGCAAAAAGAACACGGCAATAAACCACTCTCTCAGGAGAAAGTCTTCAGGAGGATTGAACTCTCAATTCTGATTGGTCAGAAGATGTTGATTAATTTTCTATAACAGCAGCTCTGACAGTAGTGCAGGTTTATATTAATGCACTCGTTCTAATACGTTGTGGTTTCTATAGCAACAGCTCGTTCACAGGGAAGTGTACGGCTGGCGCTCTGCATAAACAGACAAAAAAAAGTGTGTAATTGTTGATGTGGTGAACTTTGCTGTGAAGAGATGTTTATTTAACATTTATGGAAGGAGTCTCCAGTGTCAGTGCTTTGTAACTGTCAGAGGTGAAGCTGTAACTTTACGTTTCAATTCTCGGTAACATGACAAGCTGAAAAAGAGAAAGAAGAGAAAGAAAAGAAGCTGGTGAAGGAACGACTGTTTAAGTGATAATAGGAACTAGCTTCCTTCGTGGACATTAAATGTAACTATAAACGGATAAAATGCTGTGGTGTAAGAGGAATAAAACACTTCAGGACATGCTGTTATAGGAAAATAATCAACTTCAGTGTGGTAACAGTACACCACCTGGTCACTGACTACTTTCCTATAATCGCACAACACAGAGTGTGTTATTACTTACATATCGTCTCTCATGTAGAAGGTATATTACACAATTGTTACGATTACGTGTAGTGCTAAAAATCATCGCTGAACATGAAAAGTGTCTCGGATCATCGACCTGATTTTGGATAAAAGGAGAGAAATTTAGCCTACATTTTATTTCCACAAACTGCTTCTTTATATAGTGCATTTTTGAACAATAAGTAAATAAATCAAATGTTGTAGTGTATTTTTTTTAAATAAATAATCTTGTTCTTGGTAGTGGAGCTGACTGTGTGTGTATCATCTGATGACGGTGAAAAGAAACACAGAGCTAAAATAAAGCAGCTTTTCCTCACACACGGACCTGAGGGATTAAGGTGTGAGTGTGAGTGTGAAAGACGCTTATTCTGCAGGACGGTCATTACGGTTAAACCTCCTGCTGTAAGCGCCGTCTCGTGTTGGAGCAGCGAGACAGGGCCTGCAGTGACTCGATGAAACATCGTCATTCCAGCTTCACGCTCAGTACAGAGCGTCCGAGAGACTAATCACGGCGTGTTTAGTTCCACGCAGCTTCAGTGAGGATTTACACAGCCCTAATTCAATTCCATCAGGAGTTTGTTTCAGACTGTTTAGCCAGGCGTCACTGTGTGTGTGTGTGTGTGTGTGTGTGTGTGAGTGTGAGTGTGAATTCACCTAAAGACGAATGAGGACAAGCAGGAAGCGTGGACGAACAGACGTCCAGGGTTTTAGATTGGTTCAGGATTATCGTGGATTAGTAGGAGAGGTGTGGATTGGAAATAAGCAACAAGCTGACTGTTTATAGCTGCTATAGCGTAAGTGATGACAGGAACAAACTCGTCTGATTGGCTGAGCCATGTTCGAAGTTGTTGGAAAATCCTCGATACCCAGTAAGTCTGAATTCTGTATTAATGCACCAGGTTTAAACCAATAAAACTGTTAAGTTGGTTTTTTTCTGTTTTTTTTTTTTTTTGTGAACATTATTAATAATACATTCAATAATTTATCGAACGCCAGGTTTTATCTTCTTGTCTTTCTCACAGCGTGTTTCCTTGTGATAAAATCAGTGTAACACACCTCCTCTCATGGCTTTATTTATTGCTTGATTTTATTCGACATCACGTCTCTCCATCTGTTCTTCAAGAGGATCCCTGACCATTTGTCCTCCATTTCTATCATTATTGCTTATAATAATCACTGCTGAGAAGAAGATGCACTGATACAGGAGCAGATCTAATACTGACCTGATTCACTGGATCAGTGTGTTATAAAAATAAAAATAAAATTAGGCTGTGATTTTGACTGAGAAGACGCTGATTATGCACATTAACACCAACTGATTAAGTCTTATCCCAAGACTCTAATGTTGCGTTCACACTAGCGAGCGATAAAGTGAGAAACTGTGACTGTGTGTGACACAGAGCCGTGATTTCAGCGACAAGCGACATGCTAGTTGAGATTTACTGCTTGACTTGATGGACTAAAACTCATAACTGTATTTTCATCTCATCCTGTCATATACGACCTGTCGTTAAACGTGTATAGAGACATTATGAAGAAAAAAAAAAACAAAGCTTGGAAGGAAATAACAGAAATCGTTGGCGTCTTTGGAGAGTGTTTATAGCTAGCATTGGTAGCTTGTGCTGCTCAGTTGCTAATAGCTAATACAAAGCCTGGCACATGAAATGTAAATGAAATAAACAATTTTCACACTGATTAGTCTGTTATTTAATTTGTGTTTCACTAGTTAAAGAAAGAATAGAAATAGAAATAGAAATATGTATAAGCATATGGTGGTGCCTGTGGTGTGTCTATGTAGCTAGTACAGTTAATAATCTAAGCTAATATGAAGCCTGGGATGTAACTTACATCAAAACAACATATTTTTACACTTTTTTAAAAGTATTAGAATTCATTTTAAGTACATTTTAAAGACAAATAATTTGTATGCTGTAGTAAATCTTGTGCTGTATAGGCTACATTTTGGCCACGACTCTTTCCCATCGGAACTAAACACGCTGGATAAGATGGTACACGCCCATGAGCGACAACAGTAGACAACTACGCTCAAAAGAGACAAACTATATGACTTGTTGCGTTAGTGTGAACGCAGGTTATTCACCATGAGCTCATACTGAACATCCCGCAAACACACTTACTACTGTCTGTCTTTTCTCTTCTACACCTGCATGCTGTAATGAATTATAATCCAACGGTGTTCGGTGTCCAGTTCGTTTGAGAAATCGTATCCAGGAATCATATCTAGTGTCCGTAGAAGAGGTCAAAACACACAGACTGGCAACATGGCAAAAAGAATAATCCATAATATTGATCAAAACAGAAAAAAGTCAAAGTAACAGCAAAGCAGGATTTGGAAAACAAGACTCTGTTTGCGGATTTACAAACTAATCACGGGCTAACACAGAACAGGTGAACACTGTCAGGGAACAAACCAATGACAGGACAGGGGCGGAGTTTGGCCTAGAATATAAACCAAAGCATAAGCACATGGCATTTGTTGCATGAGCACATGACAACAAAGCAAACTGGGAGTATCTTAAAGTCAAGTTTATTTGTAAAACCTTTTTTTTTTTAAAGAAAAAAAAAACTGTTGAATAAAGTGCTCTACAAAATCTCAAATATAATCAGGCAAGTTATTAAAATAAAATAACAAATTGATTTTTAAAAGTATTGAAATACTAGATTAAAGTATTAAAGATTAAAAGATAAAATACAACATTAAAAAATGGTAAAAATACTAAATAAATAAAATAACACGACACACCAAGTCCACTCCCTGGCATCAGCACGTGTCAAAAGTGCTATATGAATAAAACTATTCATAGTGGGCGGAGTTAAACCGTCTGCCTACCGTCCACAGCTCTTTCTCAACATGCGTTCTTGTGTGCTTCTTGTACTCACGTCATCTCTTAATGCCCAAGTTACAATCCAATACTCAAGAGCACAGTAACCAAGAACAGTTAGAGAACACTGAGGTGTTATTAGTATTGAGAAACACTCAGTCAGTGAGAGCGAGGGATGATGGTACGCTTCGTTATTCCTCTGGTCTAAAACAGCTGCTTTAGTTGCAGATGTTTATTCACTCTGCTGCCTATTATGACGATATGATATCGATATCATGATAAATTATATCACGATACATTTTTTTCTGAGATGTTGCCAGTATCGTGATAACTATTTCTAACATTTTAGCTGATTTGATGTTCAAATTTAACTACTGACCATTTAAAATTGTGAATGTATTTTTTATTTATTGTCACAATTCATTAAAATGATTTTTTTTATCTTATTCGATTTAATTAAATTTATTTTTGTAGGCATTGCAGACATGAAACCGTGTTACATCTAAAAATATTTTGTAATTGTTTAATTTGTTTTTTTTACCATGTCTCACCTTACAAACCATAAATCATGATACATATCTTTTGTAAAAATGTTTGTTTCGTCATATCGCCCAGCCCTACTGCCTAGTGTCTGGTTTACACAAATAAGGACAGCGCTGGTGAAAATATTTTAGAAAATCAGTACATACATCAGCAGTTTACGTTATTTTAGTGGGAAGACGTCTGATTTTGGATGGTTTTGTAAGCGTTCATATGTTTATATAATCAAACCCTATCACACTAGCAGTGAAACCGACAGCCAGCGGATACATAGGATAAGAAAGGAATAAAACACTCTATGTCATGCTGCTATAGGAAAATAATCAACAACGGGAGGTGTGATGAAACAGAGTCACTGTTACCACATCCAGAAGTGTTTTATTGCCTGTATACCACAGCAATTTACCAACATTTATAATTTTTAATTTATCAAAGAATGTCAAATCTTGTGTGTTATTGTATAGTTACGTTTAATGTCATGAAACGTCTGCAAAACAAGTTAGTTCCTGTTCTCACTTACGTTATAGCAGCTATAAACAGTTGTTTCTTCACCGGCTTTTCTTTTTAGCAAGACAAAAAAAAAAAAATGCAGCTCGTCATGTTACAAAGAATCTGCAAAGTGTAAACTCCTCTGTCCTGAAGAGAAAAACTTGAAGTTACAGTGTTACCTCTGAATGAGCTGTTACTATAGAAACGATAATTTATTACTGTATTAATATACAGTAAACCTGTGATTTGCAGCTGCAATACTGTCAGACATTAAAGAATGAAGACATTCAGTGTGTGTGTGTGTGTGTGTGTGTGTGTGTGTGTGTGTGTGTGTGTGTTAATGCCTACATATATACAAAAGTTCCAGGTAGAGATTAAACACACTGAATGTCCACACAACGTTTAGAGAAATCTCACTGATCCTCTTTAGGCTCTCTGTGTGTGTGTGTGTGTGTGCGTGTGTGTGTGTGTGTGTGTGTGTGTGTATCTCATACTGCTGCTAACACAGCTAATGCATTTAGGCTATGTTCTCTTTGCAAGGTTGAAGTGACCCAAATGTGTTTTTTTTTCTTTAAATGTACAGCGTGTGTGTGTGTGTGTGTGTGTGTGGAGGTCACTGCAGGCTCCTCTCTGACACTTACAAGAATTCACTAATGGTTGCAAGAACAGCAAAACCTGTGTATCTGATCATTTCTGGCCTTTTTGCGCTGATCATGACGAGCTCAGAGCGAATCATCTCATGACAAGCTCAGAGTGTTTCTTGTTCCTCTTATTGCTAGAGCAGTAACGGTTTCTCTCAGAAATCTGGCACTATGTTGCTGTTCATGACGTTTATCAGATGGATTGTGTGCATGTGACATGACGTGGTTGATTAGAAAAATGTGAATATGTGGACCTTTTCACAAATCTATTTCGATTAAATGATTCATTCAGTTGCATGGTTTGCCCAAATGTACCCAAACAGCGGATCATGCTGTTGTCTAAATGCAGACAAAAAATGGCTTAAGTGATGTAAAATAGCAAAAATAAATGGTTAATTTGTATTATTTTCTTTCTATCATGTTGAATAAAAGAATTATTTTCACATCCAAACACTGGAAATCTCTCTGTCTGACCCACTGAGCTTGGACGGGAATCATTCAACTCACTGACTCAGCTGATTCACTGAACAACAGTGGAGCAAAACTCAGTCATGACCAAAAGATTCACTGATTCAAACACTGATTCATTGAACATGGGAGGAATGAATCAAGGTCATGACCAAAAGATCTGCTGAGCCAAACACTGATCCACTTAACAGAGGAATGAATCTCAATCATGACCAAGAGATTCACTGATTCAAACTCTGAGCTACAGAACAGAGGCATGAATCAATGTCATGACCAAATGATTTGCTGATTCAAACCCTGATCCACTGAACACAAGTTGAATGAATCTCAATCATGACCGAGAGATTCACCGATTCAAACACTGAATCTCTAAATACAAAATGAAATGAATCTCATTCATGACCAAAAGTTTTGCTGATTCAAACACTGAGCTACAGAAGAGAGGAATGAATCTCAGTCATGACCAAAAGATTCACTGATTCAGACACTGATTCATTGAATAGAGGCGAAAATCTCAGTCACAACAAAAAGACTCACTGATTTAAACACAGATCTACTGAACAGAGAAGTGAATCATCTGACCAAAATATGTTTAAAACCTACATAAAACTACATCATATTTATGTAAAATAATCGTGTATCAATGCTATCTGCTGATTTTTTAACTATATGATATAATGCTAGATTCAGAAACTATATGAAAAGAATGACTCAGACTTCTACTGATTCATTCATCGCAGTGATTCATTTATAAAGACTGAATCGTTCTCAAACAGCACATATCTAGTTCACGAGAAAGGAAGATACAGATGTCTTCCAAACGTGTAGCAGATCAGATCTGAGCAAAGCATCGGATTTGATGAATTCAGCTTTTACACAGAACAAAACCTTTGTCCTGGACTCGATGAGAGGATATTCAAATGAGTGTGATAATCATGTTAAAATCACTTTTAAATCTCTTTTCACTATTTCACAGCTATTTTGTGAGAGATGTGTTGAGTGGGTCATTTTCATCGCACTCAAACGACAGTTAAAAATCACTCCACATTGCAAATTCACAGACCTAAAAAAAAAAAAAAAAAAAAAAAAGCTAAAAGCCTCTTGTGTGTGATGTAGCGAGATGATTTCGATTATAACTGACCTGATGTGTGAGTGAGCAGGATTTATTTATTTTCCGTTATGATGTTCGACTGGGTGAATGCCGTCTGGACAAGTCTAGTGTTCGAGATCTTTCGAGACGTTGATCTTGCGTTCAACTTGCAGAGTGAAATCACAGGTTTATATTAATGCGCTTATTCTAATATGTTATCGTTTCTATAGCAACAACACATTCACAGGGATTTGAAATGTCACCATATCAACAATATACTCTATATACAGTTTTTTTGTTATATTATGTTTAGTATAACAAAAAAAAACTGTATATAGAGTATATTGTTGATATGGTGACATTTTCTGCGAGGAGATGTTTATTTAGCATAGTGTCCAGTTTATTTAGCGGAAGGAGTCTCCAGTGTCAGCGCTTTGTAACAGTCTGAGGTAAAAAGCTGTGACTTTAAATTTTCTGACATCTTCAGAACAGAGGAGTTTACGCTTTGAGTTTATGCTGGTGACAGAACGGCTGTTTATAGCTGCTATAACTGTTCAACAGCATTAAATGTAATAACAAACAGATAAAAAGTATGGTGTGCAGTTCATTAATAAATTAAATTGTAATCATTAGAAGTTGTATAAGAGCACGGCTCATTGTGTGTTATTTCCTACCTAATAGCTAGAGCCAGTCTGAACTGTCTGGCGTTTGGTAAAAAAGGGTTCTTCAATAGTTCTTTGGATAATTAAGGGTTCGGAGAAGGTTGTATTTGGACCTAAATCTGATAGAGAAAAACTTTCTAGATAGAACCTTTAAGGAAGACTCCATAGGGACAAACGAAGAGCCCTCAAGAGTACGAAAGTTTCTAAATGTGAAGATGGTTCTGTGTCATTATATAATGATGTGCAAAAATGATATAATCACGTGTGTGTGTGTGTGTGTGTGTATGTGTGTGCAGTGATGATTACGCATCAAGAAAGGTGTTAAAACATCTTATACCACAGCAGGGTTATCTTATATAACAGGGTTGAATTCTCAAATCTGATTGGTCAGAAGGTGTGCATTATTTTCGTCTAACTGCACGGCTCAGTACGTATCGCTCATGTAGTTCCAGCTGTCACATGAGCGATAGGTTAATATTAATACACAAGCTCTAATGTTTCTAGAGTAACAGCTCATACATAGGGACTTGGTGGATTTTAAAAAAATGTGTTGTTTAACAAAGTAAAAGTATAATCATTGATGTGGTGGCATTTCTTGTTAGGAGAGATTTACTTAGCCTTTATGGAAGGAGTCTCCAGTGTCAGCACTTTGTAACAATCATGGTGCTTTGCAGCATGATTTCCTAGTGCAGGAACGTCTTCAGGACAGAGGAGTTTACGCTTTCTGGTTTCTCAGAAAAAGGACAAGCTGCGTTTTTTTGAATGAGTGAGAGAGAGAGAGAGAGAGAGAGAGAGGCTGATGAGGGAATGCCTCTTTATCGCAGCTATAACGTAAGTGAGAACAGGAACTAACTTGTCTCGTGGATGTTCCACAACATTAAACCTTAACTATAAACCATTAAAATTTTGTTCATTAATAAATTAAACATTGTAATTGTTGTCAAATCGCTGTTGTATAAGTGGAATAAAACACTCTGCACAGACTGTGTGGTTATACAGTTATTTTCTCATAACTGGACGGTTTATTGTGCGTTATTCCCTACACAGAGCCACAAACGTGACAAAAATAACAATTACAGCCCCGTGCTATTAGTCCTGCGTCTCTTCCACTGAGTCTCCCAACATTTCCTTTTCCTCGTGCACAAGTGCTTTTGAGAACTTATTTAAGAATAAATCTTTATATAAAAAGATAAACTCAGTGTTTTGATTGTTAACAGTCCACATCTCAGTAATGTGATGCGTCCACGTTGGTGGAAAGCTGCCCTTAAACCAGTACATCTGTTTGAGTGAACTGGTCATGTGGGAGTTTGTCCTGGTTTTCTCTGTTATTTATTTATTTATTTATTGGCCTTGAATGTGTGCATTTTTACTTTCCAACTAATTTGTCTATTTTTTATGCACATGCATGAGCATTTTAGTGCATTTCTGAATAATTTAAAACTCTTTTGACCCTTTTTTCTCTCCATAGAAAGAGAACGTTACGCTTCATGGTCTCTTCTTTCTACTCCAGCGTGCTGCTCTTTTGTCTCGCCCCTGAACGAGCTGCCAGGTGGAGTGTGTGTGTGTGTGTGTGTGTGTGTGTGTGTGTATGAGAGAGAGAGATCAGGTGCATGTGGTATTGTTGTTGTTCAGGGAGCTGTCCAGCGTGTCTCTGGCCTTGGTGCTGATCTTTCAGAGCTGTTCCAGGTGCAAAGCCTGACAGTACAAGTGTTATGTAAAGAATAAAACACTTTGTGTCATGCTGTTGTAGGAAAACAATCAATTCATGGGTGCTGTGATGAAGCAGATGTACTGTTACCATGTACTTTTTTTCCTCTTATACCACAGCAATTTTCCAACGAATATTATTTTAATTCTTTATTAAAGAACAAGACATCATTTTTTTATCCATTTATAGTTACATTTCATGTTGTGGAACATCTGTGAAACAAGTTAAAGCTGTTATAAAGAGCCGAGACTGGAGACTCCTTCCATGAATCTTAAATAAACGTCTCCTCACAGAAAACTTCACAATCATCATTACACACGTCTCTGTGTTAAATAACAACACATTATTGTTGCACTTAAATCATGACGTTCCATACGAGTCCCTGTGAATGAGCTGTTGCCATAGAAACGATAACGTATTAGAAGGAGCTCGTCTCCACACTTCAGGTCTGAGTATTCAGGAGGCTGAATGCGATTTTTCTTCTAGCTCAAATGTGAAAGCTGTTCTGCTTTTAATAACAATGTTGCAATAAGAGTGAATTCATTAGAACTAGGGAAGTTTTTTGATGATGATTGACAGCCCTGTACTTATAATGTGACATATTATTCAGTGTTTGTCTCCTTTAAACTGACACATCACTCAGACGACAAAACGCACGTATTCTAATCACGTAAATAACTCATTAACGCTTGACGTACTGTAAGTATTTAAATGAGAGTTTTAACACAAAGAGTGCCAATAGGTCCATTGTAGGGGTGTTTAAAAAGTATCTTTCTGGCATGAGACACTTTATAATGTCCGCTATTAAGTAAACACACGAACATAGTTTAGTGTTTTTTTTCTGCTGAATGTTTAAGACCTCTGCCTTTTCCTTGGGGAAATGAAAGCCCCCCACTTTCCACTCTGAACCCCCCTGGAATTCACAGCTCCATTTTATAAAATCTAAATCCTTTATTACTTTATTTATTTATTAAAAAAAATGTAAATATGAAGAAATGAGAACCAAGAATTCTGTAGAGGCTGAAATGAATGATGAATGCTTTTATACACTGATGTACCTGTGACTCAGTGTGGACTGGGGACTAGGGCTGCCTGTAGATCTGCGTGTGTGTGTGTGTGTGTGTGTGTGTGTGTGTGTGTGTGTGTGAGTAATAAGTATGTTAGTACTTATTTACCTACACCATGTGTACATGCCTTGGATGTACCATGCTGTGACCTACTTGTGTGTGTGTGTGTGTGTGTATAAGTAAGTGTAGTAGAGTGTAGTAAACTGTAGGTTGTGTGTGTGTGTGTGTGTGTGTGTGTGTGAGAGAGAGAGAGAGAGAGAGAGCAGAGGCTGCTATCTTAAGGACCCTCTCTCCAACACACACACCCACACACCCACCCACCCACACACACACACACACACGCACACACACACACACACACTATGCTTTCGCCACTTCAGCTCAGACGCCTCTCTGAGTTTCAATCTTCATCGCCTAGGAAACGCTGCCACAAGTGGCCTCAATGTCTCCCTATTTTTTCTCATCTTTCACTCTCCTTCTTTTTCTATTTTCTTGTCTGCTTTTCTCTCTCTCTCCGTCTCATTCTTTCTGTCTCTCTCGCGTTCTCACCATATGTCTATCTTTCTTCCATTCGCTCTCATTTTCTCCATCTCTCTCTCTCTCTCTCTCTCTCTCTCTCTCTCTCTCTCTGGCCTACAGTGCCATTATATTATGTTCCACTATGTAGTGAGAAGGTAAACTTTACTTTAAATGTAAAATTATTGAAATAAATAAGTAAATAAATTATAAAATGTCTCCGGTATGATTAAACGCTTCGATCCGGACGTCTGTAAAGGAATATGACTGAAGTTTATACTTTGCCGTGACCCCAGATGTTTGCTCACATGGTGATATGATCACATTAATGTATCATGTATCATGAATTGGCACAGACAGATATAAGGTAAAGCTGCATGATTGATCACATTCTTTACTTTCATTTTACATCTACAGACACAACGGAGGTGATGGAATCCAACTAGTTTGTTTTGTTAAATTTCAATCCAATTTTTTTAAATTTATATAGCACTTTTAACAATGGACATTGTCACAGAGCAGCTTTACGTAAATCTGGATATAAAATTTAAATTAAAATTGTAAATTTATTCCTAATGATGAACCCAGAGGTGAAGGTGGTGAGGAAAAACTCCCTGAGACGACAAGAGGAAGAAACCTTGAGAGGATCCAGACTCAAAAGGAAATCCATCCTCTCCTGGGTGATAAAGGATAGTGCGATTAGAAATCATTTCTCTTCTATAACTGTATTCTACAGAGTCAAATAGGGTTAAACATGTTAACAAGAACTAGAGTTTTAACATAAAGTCTATCGGATCAATCTGAAGTTATTAATTGTTCAATGATGGAGATTTGAGTGTAAGCTGTAAGCTTAGCAATTGCAGTCTTTATGCTATCCAAGGAAGAGCATCCACAGCCGTCATTATGGACAGAGAGGTGAAAGAGAGCAGTAACACAGATTGTTAGGAATGCTCTTGTCCTGTAATGATTTAAGAAGGTGTACATTGTGTGAGAGTGCAAACAGGGACTCCAGCAAGATTAGCCATGACAGCAGAACTGAAAGAGAGAGCCAGAAGCTAACACTGGGACATAAAGCAGCCATCCACTCCACCATCGACAAACCTGAGTGAACGCGTGAGAGTGGGGGGGCGACAGCATCCAAACATCCCAGTTCACCACAACACTTATGCCCATGAAAGATGAAAGAGAAAAGCTATTATCAAAAGGCTTGACTAAACAAATGTGTTTCCAGCCTAGACGTAAAGACTGAGACGGTCTGATCCCCGAAGTCTAACTGAGTCTTAGTATCTCTAATAGACATACCAACACAAAAACACAAAAACTACACCACAATATGGTGTAGTTGGTAGTGTATCTCAGAATTATATTTTCTGGAACTGTAGCTAGGAGTTCCTCTTGATCAAGCTCAGCTGATCTCAATCTTCAGTTCTGATCTGCTGTTTGTTAGATGAGCGCTGGAAAAAGCTATCGACTCAAACGTTTACTCACTGGTCTGTTTTAACTCACTGATCTTTTTTCACTATGCAAGTTTAAAATAAAAAAAAAAATACATATCATGATAGACCTTCGTGGTCTAGTTTTCATTCAGTGTGCAGACAGCCTTTGCCTTGGATTCATACCTGCTGTGCTACAATCTTTTCTAGGATCTTGGAGATAAAGGGGAGGTTTGCTATTGGCTTTTAGCTGGACAGCTGACAAGGTTTGAGGTCAGGTTTTTTAAATCAGGGGTTTGATAACTGCTAGTTTAAAGGATTTATGTACATAGTGAGTGCTCACAGAAGACCTGATTGTTTTTAATAGAGGTTTGTGTGTAAGTTATGTGTAGGTAAGGATCTAGTACACAAGTTGATGATTTTGATGGGGAAATTAGTGAGATTAATTCAGTCTCTCGAAGAGGACTAAAGCATTCGAATCGCTGATCTGATGTGGTTATATTATCATCTACATGGTTAGTTATCTGCACGCTTAACCCCGTTGCCCTCTCAGGTCTCTCCGTGTCCTGAAGTGCTGTTGAGGTCATGCGTGTATAGGAGCAGTGATTGTGCTTGTTATGTACTTATGATGCTAATCGTGACCTTTAGCCCACTGCTTTCCAGCCAGCGCTACACAGCGTTCCTCACACTCGCCTGCACTGTTTATGAGCGTGATTATGCTCTAACAGGACAGAAGGAGGAGTGAGAAAGAGGACATCTGTGACTCTGTGTGTGTGTGTGTGTGTGTGTGTGTGTGTGTGCGAGAGAGAAAGAGACAGAGAGACAAAAAGAGAGAGACATACAGAGAGATAAACAGAGCAATGTGATAGATGAATTATGGGAGCAAAAGGTGTTAATAAACCTGAATAAGGAAGCGTAGTACAGAGACACAGCGAGAGATGGAGATGGAGAAAAAGACAGAACGAGAGATAGACAAACAGAGATAGAGATACAGGCAGACAGCAATACACAGAGAGAGAGAGAGAGAGACAGACAGAGACAGATAGAGAAAGAGACAGACAGATAGAGAGAGAGAGATAGACAGAGAGAGACAGAGTAATGTGGGAAATGAATCATGGGAGCAAAGAGTGATAATAAACCTGAATAAAGTTAATAATAAGAGTTGGGGGGACACCGTGTGTGTGTGTCTGTGTGTGTGTGTGTGTGTGTGTGTGCAGATTTTAGATCTGATTTATTCTCTGTTTATAGCAGTATATAAGGAGAACATGCGCAGACATTGATGAGTGCTAATATTTTTGCACTTGTGAACATGTGCACTAGGGGGCAGTGTCACAGGTATGAAACATAAAGAATGAAGAGAAGAAGGGTGTGTTGAGTTAGTTCATTTTTTCGAAAAGAGAATAAAATATATATATATGCAAATATATGTAAATGAGACGAACAAATCAGTGCGTTAGTATGAACATGTGATTTGCAGTCGCACTACTCTGACAAGCTGCTGTTATCGAAAATTAATCAACATCGTCTGACCAAACAGAATTCAACAGAGACGTGGTATACTGTTATTTAATAGTGTGTGTTTATTATTCAGGGGATTTAGAGGTTGCTTAAGATACAGAAACATGGAGATGATGAGATGTGTGTGTATGTTTGTGTGCATGTGTGTGTGTGTGTATGACATATAGAGATGTACGGTATAGACTGTGGAATGCGTGTGCATGTTAACATGCCAGAGAGTGAGAGGTGTGTTCACATAGTGTACAGTTGAGGTTGTGTGTGTGTGGGTGTGTGGGTGTGTATATACACAGTGTGTGTATATATATATATATATAAAATGGAGACTAGGTTTAGGGATTGAAAGAAGGAGTTAAAGACACCTCATGTTAAATGTTAATGAAGGTGGTCCGCTGTTGCTTGGCTACCGACAGGGACCATATCATCACGTCCCAACTAGACGAGTGTCCCTCTCTCTCTCTCTCTCTCTCCCTCTCTCTCTCTCTCTCCCTCTCTCTCCCTCTCTCTCTCTCTCTCTCTCTCTCTTATAAAACACTTATAAAACTAGCCTTCACACACACCTTTTCTCTTGTTTTTGCATATTGTCTTCAGTAAATTGTCATCAGGTTCAGGTTGTTGTTGTTGATGTGTGTGTGTGTGTGTGCGTGTGTGTGTATAAGTGTGATAACGGTGACATGGAGACACTCAGCTGGTTTTGCAGGAGAGGAGACGGCATGAAGGTAGGAGGTTATGCAGCTGCTGATAAAGACAGACAGAGAGAGAGAGAGAGAAAGAGAGAGGGAGAGAGAGACAGACATACAGAGAGAGAGGGAGAGAGATGTGTGTGTACTCTTTCGTTCATTTCGTTCATACATATCAACATCCGGCGAGATGTACCCAGGAAGGCTATGCTAACATCATGCTGGGATGTTTACATAGACGTAGCATATGCGTGTGTGTGTGTGTGTGTGTGTGTGTGTGTGTGTGTGTCTGTATCTGAGCGTCATCACTGAATGAGGAGTGAATAAACAGTGCAGCGATTCTCATTCATTCCAATTCAGTCACATCCACACGACTGTTAGCTTCGACTGAAATTTAAACGATCCATTAACACACACACACACACACACACACACACACACATACACACATTGGGCTCCATTTCAGTGTCAATTTTTAAGCCTTTTTTTACACCTAGTTTTTACACCTAATTTTGTGTTCAGAAATAAACACACATATGTTGATGTGGGCGGAGCAGCACAACAGGGGCGGTGACATAAAAATCCACAATGCAGTGATGATTTCAACTGGCACTGATCATAAATTGCACTTCTTGAAACTTTCACACTCGTAAGTGAAAAAATTCCCTCCTGTCACTTGTAGTTTGTCTCTTGTGGGCACTACTGTTGACGCTTATGGGCGTGGCCTGTCTAGATTTTTTAGTTGTGATGAGAAGTGGTAGTAGCTATATATAGCTAACAATTAAACGCAAATTACATAGTAAACTAATCAGTGTGAAAATTGGTTGATAGATTTACATATCATATGCTCAGCTCTGTACTAGCCTTGTTGGCAGATTAGCAAAGCAAAACAAGCTAACAGTGTGCTAGCTACGTAAACACAGTGTCACCGTAGGCAACAACGATCCCTGCTACGTCCTTCCAAGCTTTATTAATGAGAGGTTGTATATAACAGGATAAGATGAAACCATAAGATGGTTATAAGTTTTTCTTCAATTTTCACACATCAAACAAATATAAATGAGAAATAAATGCAGGTTAACCCTTTCTCGCAGTACACTGGCGTTCCCTTCCCCGGGAATGGAAATGGAAATCAACTTCTCAGACATTTTCAATCAGTATAAACAAATGAATTATTTTATTGCTGCAAGTCTGTTATAAGATTAGTCAGGACACTGTTGGGTTTCTGTATGTAGAGTATCTGACTCTGTGTTATATCTGTATATCTGTGATACTGAAACACAGTATACAACCGCCACTATCAAATTATAACGTTTAAACCTAGTAGGCTAGGGAAAAAAGAAATACTTATGAAAAACTGCAAATTCTTAAAGCTCTGAGTGTCTACTTTCATATGAGCTGTTAACCACTTCTGAAGAAACGTCAGATCACACACGCTATAGGATTGTAGGATTGGTCCAAGATTTGAGCAGATTGTTTGGATTTGTCACTTTACTACATCACACCTACTTAGATATGATGTACGTGTTCTTTCACTAAAATATTGAAATGAAAGCAAGAGAAGAGAAATCTAACATCGAGGTAACAAGAAGCGCTGATCTGATTGGATATTAGAGCAACACATCTAACCACACCCCTAAATATTCAACCTAACTCCGCCCCTTTATACAACTACACTCTTCTTTACCAGATTACTACGTTGAGCATTCCTGCCATAACTACACATGCCCTGTGTTTTTTTTTTTTCTCATTTGCTTTATGATGACATAAAGTTTCTGGTTGTGTTGTAGAACATTTCAGGTGACTCTGTCGGTTGTTTGTGGACAGGTAAAGATGTCTCAGGTAAAGCAGGTGGGACTGCTAGCTGCTGGATGTCAGCCCTGGAATAAAGATGTGTGTGCAGCGAGTGGAGACAGGTTTGCTTACTGCGCTACGCTCGCTATATACGTCTACCAGGTAAACACTGTGAACGGAAACCTGATTGTTGAGTGTTCAGATCGTCCTTAAGATCTAACAAAGACTGAAATCAATGCTTTAAAAAAAATCTGCTAATTCTGGCCAGTAGTTTTATATTAGCCAGTCAAGACAGACATTACCATATGGCAGTTTTTCTTAGGAGAAAAAAAAAACAAAATAATGTCACAAAAATGACTAATTTTAGCAAACAAGTTATGAGTGTGATAGTGTAGTTTTGCAAACCACAAAAGAATTACAGTTAGCATACATATTCATGGTGCATTCGACTAAACTCAGACGTGAACTCACAATTAGGTATATAATTTTCAAGCTTAGAAAAAAGAGCTAAATAACGCAGACTCTTCCATGAAAATAGAGCTAGCTAACATTAGTGATCATGAGTTTATTATATATTTACTTTTAAAACAGTAAACTGTATGGTCAGTGTTATAGATGTGGCCATATATGTGTGTATATATATATATATATATATATATATATATATATATATATATATATATATATATATATATATATATATATATATATATATATATATATATATATATATATATATATATATAAGTGATCTAAAGTAAATACTGCTATAAACTATAAATTTAAAGTAGTGAAGGGATATTTTATCTACTGTTGACGGAGCGAGCAGCCATGTTTACATGACCTTTTCATTAGGAATTCCAAGTTGAGGGGGTGTTTTCTTTTGTTTTTCCCAGTTAGAGTTCAGGAAATCTGAACACAGCATGAGATCAGGGGAGACAGGTCCAAATCTTATCTCTCAGTACACATGACCACAGCAGCGTCCTCTCACCACACTGTTCACTATGAGTGGCCGAGCGCATAGAGCGCAGTGGATCTGAGGTCATGTCTTAATTAAGATTAATTGCCTAATAAGGAAAGGGAAAAGAGTCCAGTCTTGTCCTGTTGACTGAATAAAAAAATAACTGAATGATTGAAAAGAATAAATACTAAATGAAAAATAAGTACTGACTTTGTTGCGCTGTGCATAATTTTGTTGAAGATTTGATAAAATGATATATTAGTCCAGGAAAAATATGTTATTCAAAGAGAAAAGGAAAATGAATGTGCCAGGAAAGTGCACAAACGTTTCAGATTAATTAACTGCATCATGTCTGCTATCCTTATTTCTACAGTTTAATATAAAAAAAAATGTACAGGATGTCTCTTAATCAAACACTCCAGTAGCAACAGTGCTTCAGAGACTGATATTTTCTCTCAAAGGGTTAATTTCAGACTCGAGTTCATCTGATTTAACGTATTTCCTTCATTTCATGGCTGCAATTTCCTTTCTGATGTCTTGCTGGCTTTTCAGCTGGACCACCGATACAACGAGTTCAAGCTGCGTGCCATCATGTCCGAGCACAAGAAGACCATCACGGCCATCTCGTGGTGTCCACACAACCCCGAGGTGTTCGCCAGCGCCAGCGCAGATAACCTGCTGATCATCTGGAACGTGGCCGAGCAGAAGGCCATCGCTCGCCTCGACAACACTAAAGGCAACACACCCACATTTATAAACTCACACTGCACACTCTTCCACTCACACGTTAAACCTCTTAGACTTGTACTGATGTATACATGCTCTTAAAGCACATATTACAGATGTAGATAGCAGATAACGTCATTCTGTACATAATGACCAGATCTCTACGGCCAAAACATGAACATATTCCCGAAAGAAAGACAGACTGCTGACACACTTTCTTGCAACAAAACCCAATTTCATGTGCAAGTTTGCATGTATTGTTTTGTTTAATTGCTTTAAATGTCAATAATTTCGCTGACGTTAGCACACGTAACTCAAACTTATCTAGCTAGCTAAGGTGTGTAGTGAATTTTAGATTAGCATGCTAGATCAGACTGTTTATTTGGCACTTTGACTCCATTGTATTGGAGAAAAAAGACTAAATTTACAAACGTATAAGAAACTACAAGTTATAGAGTATTACAGATTTAGATGTTAAGAATATTTTTATTTAAAAAAACAGAAAATTGCATCATATTACGAAAATGATCTGAATTCACTTCACTGCATTGCGTCATGGTGTTCTTTACATCCAGTATGTTGTGATTTCTTCATTAAATTGTTACTTTTGTATACAGTATGCTACCTCCATGTTGTGTAGTGTAAATAAGTGTGTAAGTGTTATTATAACCATCGTGTCCTGCTGCATGCAGGTATTCCTGCCTCAATAAGCTGGTGCTGGAACACAGGTGATAGCGTAGCGTTCGTCTCGCACCGCGGCCCTCTGTACGTGTGGGCCGTTTCCGGGCCGGACTCGGGCGTCACTGTACACAAAGAGGCTCACAGCTTCCTGTCGGATATCTGCCTGTTCCGCTGGCATCCCATAAAGAAGGGCAAAGTGGTGTTCGGTCACACAGACGGGAGTCTGTCCATCTTTCAGCCAGGTATCGTAATACTCACTTCATTCTGTAAGCAGGGCTCTGTTAGCATGTTCTACTTTTATAGTAAATATTAATTTATATATAATTTTATTTTAAAGTAAATTATTTAAAATCTTGTCTTAAAGCCTGCCTATACGTGACATTTGGTCACAATCATTAGGTGATAATCACACTAGTTAGATGCATTAGTTGCGATTTTTTAGCTGTTTTATTTAATTTTATTGTTTTATTTTTATTTATAAAAAATATATTTATTTTTTATTTATTTCTATATATCTCATTTATTTCCTGTACCATTTTATTGCGACATTTTACTCCGAATGAGTTTTTGTTTTGAATGTGCTTTATAAATTAATCGTACTTAGTTATTTATATATATTTTTTTAGAAATGTATTTTATATAGTAATAAGAAACATAATATTCTGTACTGGTTTAAACAAGATTCTACATGTTTCTATATTCACAAACGTCAGGGAATTAGTACTTTAACCCCAGTCCCAGAGTCAGAATCTCTGGACAAAATACTGGCTAATGATGTAAATGTCCCGTTCAGGCTCAAAGAATCAGAAGCATGTGCTGCGTCCGGAGTCTCTGGAGGGAACGGATGAGGAGGATCCAGTCACTGCGCTGGAGTGGGACCCTCTGAGTACAGACTACCTGCTGGTGGCTAACATGCACAACGGCATCAGGCTGCTCGACTCTGACTCGCTGGCGTGTGTGACGGCGTTCAGTTTACCGAGCGCGGCCGCGTCCGTACAGTGCCTGGCGTGGGTGCCTACTGCCCCGGGCATGTTCATTACAGGGGGTGAGACAGAAGCACAGCTGTATACACACACACACACACGCACACACACACACACAAGACATTAGTGATTTCTCAGCACATGCGTAAAGACACATCATTGCAAACACTCGCTACACAGGTGCTAATATTTAACACAATCTTAATGGTTTATGTGTGTTTGCTTCTAAGAAACTCACACCTTGCACATCTGTTCTTCTTATTTATTACATTTTTGCCCAAATATATATATTTATTTTGTTGACTTTTTATGCGGTACATCCGTCATGCAAATCCCTGGGTAAGTAACGATAACGTATTAGAACGAGTGCATTAATATAAACCTGTGATTTGTAGCTGCACTACGGTCAGAGTTGCTGTTATAGAAAATTAATCAACACCTTCTGACCAATCAGAACCTGACTAGCCATCAGTGTTTATAAATTGGTTTAGCTTATAGGCTGCTAAATATCTAATGATAGCTAGCAAGTTACCAGTTGGTAGCTAGCCAAGAGTAATCATGGAACAAATTCTGGTGATTTGAGAACTCCGTCATAATGGTTTATCAAAATAGTAAAAAATAACAAAGGTTAGTTATGAGACAAGCCGTCCATGTAGACTGGGCAATGTTTTTAAAAAAATAAAAAAAAACTTTTAAGAAACTCTTGTTCAGTAAACAGAATAATGACTGGACTGCCTCCTTCATTACTGTGAATGACACTTTGCCAAAATAATCATCAGTTCTGCCAGCCCTGTTTAGTAGTTTTTTATTTTGCTGTGTGTGAAGACTCACAGGTTGGCGTGTTGAGAGTGTGGAACGTATCGAGAACGACGCCGCTGGACAATTTCAAACTGAAGAAGACGGGATTCCACGCTCTCCATGTGTTAAACTCTCCTCCAGCAAAGAAAGGTCTGAATTATCTGCTATTATATGGTAGATTGGAGTGATTCTTGTCCAAGTCCTCAGAGATTAATGCTACGCATCCATGTGGTGGAATACCAATGTAAAGAGTGCGGGCAGTATAACACCATGTGACACTGTGTCTGCAAACGAGGGTTGTGTCTCAAATCACATCCTTATGTACTAATTTAGACCGTTATTTAGTACTAACCGAGTACTAACACTAACTGAGTTTCCTATTAAGGTAAGTGTTTGAATTTTACAAACTTCCCTGAAGCCTTTAAACCTACTGAAAAACCTATTTTTGTGTACCAGTCTTCTGGATTTTCTAGATAAGTAGATACTTTTGAACATAAGGTCAGAGTTTTCGATTTGAGACGCAGCTCATGACAACAACCGCAATGACGGTGGAAAGTTGTAACAGAGCTCACTTGTGTGTTTAACATCATTGCACATGAAATCACTAAACAATTTACAGTTTGACTTGGAAATCAAATGGACAGGGATGTTTTGGCTCTGACGTGCCATCTAGAGGATGTTGTTTTTAATCCTGTACATGTAGATGTACATAAAATGTGCAGGCGAGTATGTAAACAGTGCCATTTCCTCTGCTTCTGCATGTGCACGCATCAAGTATAAACCAGACGTAATAGTAACATGCACGTTTGTTACTGTGTATGTACAGTAGGCATGCAACTCCAGCAGTTAGCATTAGCTTTGCACTAACATGCTGCTAAAAATCCCATTGTAGGAATTAGCAGGAATTAGCATCATTATAGTGGCAGTACTAGACAAATGACCTTTTCATAAAAGTCTATTTATAGACAGTTTATTTACAGATTTGGACTGTATTTAGTGTAAGAAAATAACACTGTTCGGAACGATGGCAACTCTAACTTAACTGTGTAGTCTAGTTAGGTTTTTGTCCTGTTATAGTTGCTATACAAATTGGGTAAAACTGAAGTGTTTATATATAGTGTGGTGATCAGGCTGGTAAAGGAGTTGAAGTAGGAAAGCACAGGATTCCTGAGTGAGTCGTACAGTATCTGAGTAAGAGGATTTTGCATTCTGACTCATCTCTGTCTCTACATCTCAAGTTGCCAGCTCGATTTCCCCATCCAAGAACCACTACACGTCATCTACGAGCGAGGCCGTTCCTCCTCCGACTCTGTCACAGAACCAGGCGTTCTCTCTGCCACCCGGACACGCCGTCTGCTGCTTCATGGACGGAGGAGTCGGCCTCTACGACATGGGGGCGAAGAAGTGGGACTTCCTCCGAGATTTGGTGAGAACGGAAGATAAGAAGTAATGCAAATCAATTCCTGATTTCACAAAGACACTTTAACCTGTCGGTGTTATAGAACTATGTGTACGTGTGTCATTTTTAGGGTCATGTAGAAACCATATTTGACTGTAAGTTTAAGCCAGATGACCCGAACCTGCTCGCGACGGCGTCCTTTGATGGGACAATCAAAGTGTGGGACATTAACACTTTAACGGCAGTGTACACATCTCCCGGCAATGAAGGAGTCATCTACTCCCTCTCCTGGGCTCCTGGTGAGATACATCATCTGTAAAACTATAACTAACCGTTATAATATGTTCATAATCAGGGGATTTGTTTACTCAAATCTTATCATCTTTTTTTAATAGATTTTTATTTTATGATGTCTACATTATCGAGTCAGTACAAAAACAGTTCAGATTCCAAACATTAGTTTTCCAGCACAAAATTAAATGCTGCAGAAAAAAAGACTGCTGGGTTTCGCTGCAGAAATAAGAAGCGAGTCGACAGTCAAAGTCTCCAGAAGAACTGTGGCTGCTTCTGCAAGATGCTCAGTAACACTTACAGCTCATTATAAAACTGCACACACTGCACCTATATAATAATACATAACACTTGTATAGCGCTTTTCAAGATACTCAAAGACACTTTACATGAAGAGACAAACGAGGGCAACAAAAGAATTAAGACAGTTAATGAAAGGTGGTTTTAAAGAGATGGGTTTTCAGGGCTTTTTTAAACAAGGGGAGTGTGGATGAGTCTCTGATGTGTTTGGGCAGGGAGTTCCAAAGGGTGGGGGCAGCAGCGGAGAAGGCCCTGTCCCCCCCAGGTCTTGTGTTTAGTCCTGGTGGGGGGAGACAGGAGGTTGGCGTCAGCTGACCTGAGGGCACGGGTGGGGGTGTGGTGGTGGAGGAGCTCAGAGAGGTAGGTGGGGACCAAGTTATGGAGGGACTTGTACACAATGGTGAGGAGCTTGAATTGGATACGCTGAGGAATGGGGAGCCAGTGGAGATCTTTGAGGACAGGAGTGATGTGTTCACAGGAGGAGGTCCGGGTGAGGAGGTGGGCAGCAGAGTTCTGAATATACTGGAGTCTATTGAGGAGTCTGGAGGATAAGCCATAGAGCAGACTATTGCAGTAGTCGAGACGGGAGGTAACAAATGCATGGATGAGGGTTTCAGCAGACTGAGGAGAAAGAGAAGGGCGGAGGCGAGCAATGTTCCGAAGATGATAGAAGGCGGTTTTGGTGATGTGTTTGATGTGGTGTTCATAGGAGAGAGTCTGGTCAAAAAAGATGCCGAGGTTACGGAGGTGGGAGGAAGAAGGGACTGAAAAGCCGTCAAAGGTGAGGGTGAGGTTATTGTAGGTTTTGGTGAGTGTTTTGGGGCCGATGATGATTATTTCAGTTTTGTCGCAGTTTAGTTGGAGGAAGTTTGACTGAAGCCAGGACTTTATTTCGGAGATGCAGTTTATGAGGGTGGAATGTGTGGCTGGGGTTATAGATTTAGTGGACAGGTAAAGTTGGATGTCATCTGCAAAACAGTGAAATTGAAGGCCGTGGCGGCGGATTATGTGACCGAGGGGGAGGATGTACAGTATGAAGAGAAGGGGGCCAAGAACTGAACCTTGGGGAACTCCTTGAGTAAGTGGGGCAGAGGGGGACTTGCAGTGGTTAATATGGATAAACTGGTTTCTGTCAGTGAGGTAGGAGGTGAACCAGGAGAGGGCGGTGTCGGTGATGTTGAAAGTGGTCTGGAGGCGGGAGAGGAGGATGGAATGATTAATAGTGTCAAAAGCGGCAGTGAGGTCCAGAAGGATGAGGATGTTGAGGTTGCTAGAGTCGGAGGAGAGCAGGAGGTCACTGGTAACTCGGAGGAGGGCTGTCTCAGTGCTGTGGTGGGAGCGGAAACCGGATTGGAAACATTCAAATAGGTTATTGGTGGTGAGGTGGGATTTCAGTTGGGAGGCGACGGTACGTTCGATGAGTTTGGAGAGAAATGGGAGGTTAGAAATGGGTCTGTAGTTGTTGGGAATGTTAGGGTCAAGTCCAGATTTTTTAAGGATAGGAGTAATGGCAGCAAGTTTGAGTGCAGATGGGACGGAGCCAGTGGACAGAGAAGAGTTTATGAGGGAGATGATGAGTGGGGACAAAGCGGGCAGACAAGCTTTGACAAGGGTGGATGGAATGGGATCAAGGGAACAGGTGGAGGTTTTCATGCCTTCCAAGAGATCAGGCAGGTCAGAGGTGGAGATCAAGGAGAAATGGGACAGGGCGGAGCAAGTGGAGGGAGGGTAAGGAGAGGTAGGAGCAAGGGGCGGAGATACTGAGAGGTGGTTGTAGATGTTGATGATTTTGTTTTGAAAAGGAAGGAGGTGCACTTTTCTGCTGTGAATGATTGTGAGCCATTGTCCAGGGGATTGAGGAGTTTGTTAATGGTGGTGAAAAGTGTTTTGGGATTTCCAGAGCCAGACTGAATGAGGTGAGAAAAGTAGGTGGTCCGGGCTTGAGACATGGCTTCCTTATATTGTTGCAGATGGTCTTTGTAGAGTTGGGTGTGAACAATGAGACGGTCTTTTCACTAAGTCTTTCTAGTTGACGTCCTTTAGTTTTCATGAGACTTAATTGGGGAGTGAACCAGGGAGCGGACTGATTGAATGAGACAGTTTTGGTTTTCAGGGGGGCGAGTTGATCCAGGCAGGAGGAGAGGGTGTTATTATAGAGAGTGGTGAGTTCTGCTGTGGACTGGGCATCAGTGAAAGTGGCTGTGGATAAATGTTCAACCAGGAGGGAAGTGAGAGAGGTTTGATATGGAGAAGCCAGAAGTGCAAACAAGATCCAGAATATGTCCACGGTTATGAGTGGGGAAGTTAACATGTTGACTGATATTGAAGCAGTTTAATAATTCCATAAAGTCAGTAGTAGCAGTGGAGGTGGTAGAGTCCAAGTGGAAGTTGAAATCTCCTAGTAGCAGAATGGAGGGGGAAGTGGAGAGAAGTTGGGTGAGGAATGTGGAGAAATCAGACATGAATGAAGAATTAAATTTTGGGGGGCGGTAGATGACAGCAATGGTGAAGGGGGTAGAAGCAGTAACTTTGATGGCCAGGTGTTCAAAAGATGGAGCAGAGGGAATTGAAAAGGGGCTGATGGTAAAGTCCTGCTTAAATACCACTGCAATGCCGCCACCACGGCCTTCAGTGCGGGGTTTGGTAGAGTAACTGTATCCATCAGGTATAGTCAAATTGAGTACAAGGTGGTCATGTTGTTGCTGCCAAGTTTCAGTAAGACAAAGAAAGTCCAAGTTATTGTCTATGATATGTTCTTTCAAAATGTCACTTTTATTGTTGAGGGAACGGGTGTTTAACAGAGAGAATTGGATAAGTTTAATAATAGGAACTAACAAAGGAGCTTTGGGAAGGGGCGGAGACAGAACACGTGTGGTTTGTTTTGATGACGTACCGGTAGTACTTTGCGCGCAGCTGACCAAATAGACTGAATAGACTGAGGAGTACCGGAGTAAACAAACTTGCGACGTGAGCTTCTATGGATGTATTTTTTCCTGCAAAGAAGTCCGAGAGATTTAATTATTGAGATGCACGGAGGAATTAAAGAGCAACGGAGTTTGAGGAGTTGTGAGGCGGAGTATTTTAGAGCCATGTCGGAGAACGGTAGAGCAGCGAGGTAACTCTTAAACAGCAGACCTGCTGATAAGAGAATCAAACAGAACAGTGTGGCCCGGCAGAAGGACATGGCATAGTCCAATCTGCAGTTGCCGGGTGCTTGTAGCCAGCGGCTAGCGCTAGCTGGCTACTGGCGTCACAGCTACTGCTGTCGGGGGCTAGCTACTAGCACTAGCACTAGCTCCTGACACTGTGTGTGCCACAAACCGGTTGGTATCGAGCATGCGGCAACGGCGTCGGAGTCAGGAGCTAGTGCTAGTGCTAGTAGCTAGCCCCCGACAGCAGTAGCTGTGACGCCAGTAGCCAGCTAGCGCTAGCCGCTGGCTACAAGCACCCGGCAACTGCAGATTGGACTATGCCGCTCGTAGAAAACTGATGGACGGGGCTCGATTTAACCAGGATGATAGTAGGGGTTTGCCAGATGGACAGTCCAGTAAATGGATGGAAAGGCAGCACACAGGTCCGATGACAGGTAGTCCAGAGCCGGGAGACGCCAACAGGTGAGCTCAAAAAAAAAAAAAAAAAAACTCCAAGGCAGTAATCCGTAATGAGGATCCGTAAGGAAATCGATCGCAGTCCAAACACGATAATAACTGAGAGTATAACGATACAAATGTGATAAAAAGGGTCAATACAACAAAAAGATAGACAGATGGAGAAGCGGCGATCACAAAGACGCCAGCGTCCTCTCACATCCGGGTTCGCACTCCATATATACATATATAATATGTATTTATATAATGCTTTTACAAATTTATATTTAATGTTATGACAAATTACATAACTACATTTTCCAAAAATAAATATAAAATCAGATTTTGTAGTAATTAGTATCTCACAATATTGTTATTATTATTGTTATTATTGTTATTATTATTATTATTATTATTATTATTATGTTCAGTGCTGGGACGCTGCAGATTGTTTAATTTCTATGTCATTTTTCATATTTCAAAACACAGTGTAAAGTACCATCCAGAATTTTTTTTTTAAACAAATTATTTGTAAAAACCTGTTGTTATGACAGCTAGACATATCTGTGTAGAGTTTGTATTTAGTCTATAATTATTATATTTATTTATTCCATACTGCTGCCCAAAGGAGACCTGAACTGCATAGCAGGAGCCACGTCCAGGAACGGAGCGTTCATCTGGGACGTGAAAAAGGGCAAAATGATCACAAGATTTAATGAGGTATGGAAAGAACACCATAACTATGTGGCGTTTGAAACCACAAGGCAGTGACTACACATGATATGAGTTATAGATTTATATATGATGTGATAGAGTGCTGTTTGATATTGTGAAAATGAAGTCCACAGAAGGAACCAGGGTCAGAAGCCACGTCCCCTCAGCTGAGACTAATACACACTGATGCACAGCTGTATAATTTCTGATTTTGTGTGTGTGTGTTTGCAGCATGGGAAGAACGGTATCTTCTGCATTGCATGGAGTCACAAAGATTCCAAACGTATCGCCACGTGCAGTGGAGACGGGTTCTGGTAAATTTCTGATTTTGCGATTTAACATCATTAGAACATTATCGAGTGTATGAGATTTCATCATCACTCTGTTTTTATTATTTACTGGTTTCAGTATCATCAGAACCATTGATGGTAAAGTGCTGCATAAATATAAGCACCCTGCATCTGTGTTCGGGTGTGACTGGAGTCAGAATAACAAGTGAGTATCTCTCTGTCTGTCTGTCTATCTGTCTTTCTGTCTGTCTGAACAATATTCATCAACAACCATTCTTTTCTGTGATGAAAGCGGAACAATGAAATAAAACACCCTTTTACTCAAACTCTATGATAAAATGTAATTATATTTTCCTCAGTCAATAAAAACACGACAGAAAGACAGCTTGTTGTTTAGTTCTGTAGAAAACTATCTAGCTAGTTATGTGTCTCATTATCTATCTGGTTATCCATCTCTAGTGTGCTCTGGCTTTAATTAAAACTAAATATTTTTTCTCACTGTTTTCCCTCTGTCCGTGTTCAGACGTGGTATTAACGCCTGTATCTGGTGATCTGATCATAAATGGACAGCTGATCAGATTGCTTTTTACTCCTGACATTTTTGATTGTCATCAATGCGTCTTCTTTGACCACTTGAGATTGGATTTTGTGATGTATGTAGTATTCACACTACTTACAGCATACTGTGTGTCCATTATACATACCAGATTACCTCCAGATCCTAATGCTACTCCAAAACTCATCAGACTTCGTACACTCCTTAATACCAGGTTTGAACTGAGCTCTTATCTCACGCTCTTCTCCCTTTCTCTCGCTCTATCTCAGAGACATGATTGCGACTGGATGTGAGGATAAAAATGTACGAGTCTACTACTTGGCCACAAGCTCAGATCAGCCGCTGAAGGTGTTTACTGGACACACGGCCAAGGTGTTCCACGTGCGCTGGTCTCCTCTCCGAGAGGGAATCCTGTGCAGCGGCTCTGACGATGGGTAACTCATTACACTGGCAAATTTTATATACATTTTATATCGTCACAGCATTTTGCATGACTGTATATAGTTTTCGTTTTCTGTTATACTCAAATGTATACCAGTGCACGTTTATAGGCTTTCCCTGGGGTTGAATTATAAAGTTGATTATTTCCTATAACAGCACATCCCAAAATGATTTATTCCTCTTAATACCACAGTAATTTGCCAACGAACATTTTTTTTATTAATTCATGAATGACATATTGTAATTTTTATCAGTTTGTAGTTACATTTAATATTGGGGACTATAAGACAGAAAACACAGTTTGTCATGTTTCGGAGAAACTGCAAAGTGTAATCTCCTCTGTCCTGAACATGTCAAAAAACTTTAAGTTACAGCTTCACCTCTGACTGCTACAAAGCTCTAACACTGGAGACTCCTTCACAGAAAACTTCAACGATCAACAATTACACACATTTTTAATCTGTTTATGTAGAGCGTCTGTCAGACAGTTCCCTGTGAATTAGCTGTTACTATAGAAACGACAACATATTAGAACAAAACCAGAGATTTGCAGCTACATTACTGTCAGAGCTGCCGTTCTAGATGATAAGTCAATAAGTGTGTGTGTGTGTGTGTGTGTGTTGCAGGACGGTGCGTATTTGGGACTACACACAGGACGCCTGCATTAACGTGTTGAGTGGGCACACAGCTCCAGTACGTGGTCTGATGTGGAACTCAGAGGTACCGTACCTGCTCACATCGGGCAGCTGGGACTATACCATCCGCGTGTGGGACACCAGGGACGGTACCTGCCTGGACACCGTCTACGACCACGGAGCCGATGTCTACGGTACTGCACGCAGTCCATACAGTGTGGAGATCACTCATTAAACATCTGCAGTACTGCCAACGCAGCTTTACTTCTTACATGGTGTGTGTGTGTGTTTAAAACACTGACCATAGGTCTAACGTGCCATCCGAGTCGCCCGTTCACCATGGCGTCCTGCTCCAGGGACTCGACTGTGCGCCTGTGGTCACTGACCCCTCTCATCGCCCCGCTGCTGATCAACATCCTGACTGAGCACAGCTGGGATGACATCATCGGAAACACAGGTGAGCCGCCATTACTGCACAAAATAATAGATGACATAACATAAGCAGGATTCTGCATTTTAAACCAAACAAAATGAAACAGCATTCTTACAATTTGAAATTGTTTAATGGTGTGTTTTTATGCCACAAAGCTGAATTCTGGATTCTTATTTATGGTCAAAAAAGACACACAAATACATGTTGTTATAGAAAAATAATCAGCTTACCTAATATAATCATCACACCTCCCCAATGTTGATTACTTTCCTATAACAGCATGTCAGTTTTATTATCTACTTATTATCTAGAAATATTAATATATGCCATATAAGGTTCTGTGCCAATGTGGCATCTGTTGCTTATGATTAAAAATAACAGCAGATTATCAGTGTGTAGCCTAATGCAGTCAGGTCTTATCAGCAAAGGAACAATCTAGCAGATTGTAATTTTTAGCCAATATGACTCTTGCATGTTTTTGACTTTTGAGCTCCTGTGTGTTTAGTGAAGTGTTTAACGTGTTGAGTGAGTGATACTGACCTGTTTTATTACAGATCGGGCGATGGTTCCCGGCGCTCCCCCTCTCCTCTGTGGTAAAGTGTCCAGAGATATCAAGCAAGAACTTGATAAACTTTCCAGTGATGTGCGAACAAAGAAACTGCGCTGGTTCTCTGAATGCTTCTCGGTCAGTAAAACCACACAGGCACACTTTCAGCCCATGATGTTTTTAGGAAAAGATGATGTGAGAGTTTTTTTTTCAGCCTCCAGGAGGGAGCCATAACCTGTGGGACCTGGTGGCTGTGATAAAGGGACAAGATGACAGTTTACTGCCACAGAACTACGGCCAGGGAATCATGCACATGAAACACCTCGTCCGCTTCAAAACGGTGAGTGCTGATGGGATAAAAATCACTAGTGGAAACTGGCTTGAGTGAATTGTAAGGGAGCCACATGGATTTGCAAATCATGACAGTTGTGGTTGGTTCTGGTGGATGGAGTTTGTAAAGAAGACCTGATGCGTTGGATGATGTTGAAGGCATTGATGTATCTGTGGGTCAGTTTTCTACAGCCATGTCTCTCCTTAAGGTCCCTGGTGGAGAACCACACCCTGGCCTCTGGTTCATTTCTGGGAGTCTCTTGTCTGTGTTGGTCTGTGAGTTTTTTCTCCTCTTGTGCCATTTGTTTCTGTGAAACCATTCAGCATTGGCAGATGAGTCTGTGGGGTTAGAGTTCCATGGACGCAGGGGAAGCTGGTACCCGATTACACAGAGGAACAGAGTTAGCCATGTGGCTGAATGCCACAGTGAGTTCTGGGTGTATTCTGCCCAGTGTAAATACTGAGCTCAGTTCAGTGGAATGTGGAGTTATCGGTAGATTATGGTATAGACATGACAGTGCACTTTTCAAGACTAGCACGCATGTCTAATTTAGCTCTCATAATAGCCAGTTTCTGAGAGAAATTTCTCTAAACTCATAAGACTTATATACATAAGCAATTCCCAGCTGATCTGTGTAGTAGCATGCCGGTTGTAATGTTTACTTATATACACTGCACGAGCATACGAATGTTCATCAACTCCAATTATGACACGATCAATGTTGCTTTGATCGTGATGCCCAGTAAATTCATTTGAGATGTAACCAGGTAGTGGTTTTTCTGAATTTATGTTCAGATTACCTACAGTGTGGTAGGTTAGTTTATTTATTATAGGCAGGAGTATATACCCATCTGTCTGCGGTATGTTGTGAAATTGGTGGAAACCATAATCTTTAGACTGAGAACTCCAGTACATTTTCATTTCACTGTACCTAAGATGAACCGCAATCCAGTGCAGAAGCTTCAGACCATGTCTTGGTCGAGGGCGACCAAATCCAGTCTTCTTCAGCTGGGCCAGTTCAGTCTTTGCCTTCTCTATGAAAGATAGCTTCGGACACTCCTTCACACACCACAAACACTCACACCTCACACACAGACAAACATATTGCAGATATTTGTTAATAGCCACTAACTGCACACTAACATCAATAAACATTAACCTTTAAAATCACCTAAAAGTTGTAAAGATCATATTTATTTATTTATTGAATATTTAAATCAGCCTGCTCAACATTAAACAAGAACATTACAAATTCACAGAAACATGTCAATAGCTTTAGCTTTACTAAAAATGCTGATTCTGTAAATAAGGCCAAAACATAATTAGTTAACGTGCTTAAGCTAGCTATAGCATTAGCTTCATACGGCTGCATGACTCATACAGCTACATAACACAACAATTATTTTTCACGACCTATATATCTAGCATTAATTTAATGCCCGGCTGACAAAGAATTTTCATCGATAACATCCTGTTTCACTGGTGAATTTACAGAGTACACTATCGGTTTTACTATCGGTCTGGAGATTTCTGGCCTACCTGCAACAGGCGTGCAACATGGCGGCTTGTGAACTAGTGGTTTATCGCGATCTCTGTCCGAGATTTCGAGGGCTGTGCACATGCGTACTATACACACGTTTTTTTTTTCCGGTATCGTAACCAGGATGCCCCGCAAGGAAGCTTATTACGAGTTACGTAATAAGTGACAACAAAAATTAGACGTAAGTGACAATAAGCATTATATAAACCAAGGTATATGATTTTTTTCAGCCGTATGAATTTATTTACTCTCTGGTATTATTCTTTCACTTTCTCCTGTCTAATCTAAATTCAGCTAAACAATAGTGTGGAGACAATTTTCCTCTTATAGACTCTGTTTGGTACAGATTTATAGGTTTAGTTAAGGTTTAGGTTTTGTTTTGAGGAGCATTTTATTTTTTCAGTAATTTTTCAAACAATTTGACCACTCATTATTACTACAAATCCAATTATTATTGGTATCCATTATTACTACATTACTATCCATTTCCCACCACTGTGTAGTGAAGTGGCGGGAAATAACTACATACACAAAATAAGATTTGGTAGTTACTTTGTACTTACCATTTTATAGAATTGTAGATAATCTCCTCTGAACAACAAGTGGTTAGAAATCCAAGGTGTTTCCCTCGGAGTTAAGTCCTTGTAGCAAGTGCAGCAAGAGGTAGATCCAAAAAGGAGTTGAATGCACAGCAGGCATTTTACCAATAAACCAAGCAACCAATTTAAAAAATGCATTTCTTGGTAGGCGATAAGAAAGATCCCAGAACAGAGCTGTTGATCTCAGTGTCAGGTCCCTCTCAACAACCAGATGCAAAATCTTATGTAAACTTTGTCTTTCTTAAAGACAGAGACACACACACACACCTCACTCCATCTCACACTCCTATACACACACAGCATTGTGAAAAGTAAATTTGTCAAAAATCCAACATACTCAATAACAACTCCAATGTACATCAAATATTGTACATTCAAGTGTGAGCAGAATGAGGAACCGTAGAAGAGGAAGACAGCTGACTTCTGTGCAACCCAGCAATGTGACTGTGGTTTAATCTTCAGTTAAAGCTAAAGATCTCATTTTTCACAGCTCCACACAGAATGAGGAGCCGTAGAAGAGGAAGACAGCTAACTTACTGAGTAAAGTCCTCAGAGCAGGTGCAGCAAAAAGTGGATCCAGAAAGGAGGTGGATGGACAAAGTGCATTACCAAACTGTGGTTACACTGCTGAAAGAGTACAGTACACAAAGGATTGTGAAACCGGTTTTTCATCTGTATGATATTTGCATTGGAAAAAGACGACTTCCTCTTGCAGAATGCTCGATTGTTTGGAAACAGAAACTGATCTATACTTTAGATGTAGGTTGCTGAGCAACACTGAATCTCTCAACTGGTGCAGAGGTTTTATCCAGTGTTCAGTGTTTATAGCTTTATAGATTTGGGTAATGAATTAGTTTTTGTTAACATCGAAACATTATAGTTAAAACCTTTTAGTCGTTGTTTTCTACAACACATGCAGTTGGTGAAAAAAGTAAGTACAAAAATAAGACACACACACACACACACACACACTGACACCTCCTCCAAATTCCCCACATACACACACCAGCATAATGAAAAAAACATACATACATTCAACAAATATATTAACAATTTATTATTTTAACATATTACTTATTACAACTTATTACTATTTTAGTTTATTGTAAAAATGTATCTGTAAAATGTTGCACATATATTTATATATTGCATTTCTTTCAGTTATGTACATTATTATATTATTTCCATTACATACATTATATTTTCATGTAAAAGCAGGAGATGTCCACCTAATCTGATTGAAAGAATACAATTAAGGTTGTAGTGGTTGTAGTCGTGGATTGTGGGAAATGGAGTTTGTGCTGGGAGCTAAAGATGACGTGATATTGGGTGTGTTTGAGTTGAACTGAGCCTCACCTTGACTGAAGATGATACAGATTGGGGGAGGAGTTTAAAACACAGCAGGTAAGATGGACAGTTTGTTTTCCGTAGTGTGCTTCCACCTGCTGTAAATATGAGTCACTGCAGATATTTCATATGTGTTAGTAGTTAGTTTATGGATGCAGATTTATTTATTAATTTTCATCAAGTCGACTCATCACATTGTGCCGGTGATGCTGATTCACCTCCACCAAAAAAATCTAACTAGCATGCATCACGCCAAACGAGGTGACGCTGAAACCGCACAGGTCTGTGTAAAGTCGAACATTGCTGCTGGTAATTATGCAAAAGTGAGAGTTTTGTAGATTTTAGATCAACATTGTCGTAGAAATGGTGCTATTTATAGAACAGGCACCAGAAATATAAAGTACATACTAGCTATATAAGTGCTACGCTATAAATCTAATTAATCATTCTCATTAGATTATCAGACTCATTAGCCATAGTCATTTTCTTATTTATAATCATAACAGAGACAAATAACTTGAAGGATTCTAAAGCTCTAAATAGTTTGGCTTTTTGTAATAACCAAGTAAAAAAGCCACAGTACTAACCAAAAAAACCTAAAATAACTCACAGTAATAAGCAAGACAAGGTAATAAGAATGTTTCCTATAATAGAACTGTTGTAAAAAATAATTTATTCGTTTAGATTTATATTTACAGCTTTGAACAAATGCACTTATCCAGAGTGACTTACAGAAGTGCTTTATAGTCTCCATCAAACAAAAACAGGACAAATAGTGCATGGTCTAAGAATAGCATCAAGCTAAAACCCTGTATGGAGTGAAGTTAGTACAGCAAGAAAACACACTTCATAATAATCATTGTTATTTGTTAAAATTGTGAGTTTGTGGATATATGACCTAAACAAGAATCATAAGCGGGGTTGAAAAACGTATATGGTTTGGTCTGATCTGCAGAATGATGAGTCAAATATGGGGGAAAAACTCATTACAGTTCCTGTTTATCTACTAGTTGTCATTGTAATGTGTGGTTCATGAAGGCTGTGTGTACATGCATAAACTCAGTGTGGTATTTATTATGACCAGGATACGAGGATAATCCGTGATCATAAGTTAAAACACATGCAAGAGTTTTAAAAACGAGGGACAAACAAGGAAACAAGAAACTGAGGCTTGGACTTAAAGTTTCAGAAATGCACAGTAAGACTTAGCAAATAAACAACAGAAACAGCAGCAAACTAGCACAGGACACAAGGACACAATCAGGTAACACACCATGTGCAGAGACAGGACAGATACAAAAGCACATGAAGTGAAGTAAAAAGCAAGCAGCGCTCACTGCACTGGGAACCTCACTGAGAGGAAGATTCAGGACAGTCGTCTCCTTTTAGTTTTATTCTATCTTCTGATGATCCCAGCTCAGGAGCACATACAAGCTAATGTACACTTTCAGGCTATCATTTCACAACACATTTAAAACGTCAGTGAAATATACGCTAGAATTACCTGCCCTGACTGCTGCTCCTCCCCTGAGCTCGGGGAAGCATGATTCCTTCCCCAGTGGGCCTCTATTAGTTCAGATTTTTGACCATAATAACTCTATGGAACCTTACCAGGGCAGTGAGCTGGCTTTATTGCACCATTATTGCACAATATCTAGAATATTTTACATTATTACTATTTCAGAAGTAAAAAAATGTATGGAGTTGTGAATGAGGACTTAATGAAAATTAACATTTGTTGAACAGCTGATGGTGTGGTTCTTTTTTCCGCTTCTGAACACACTCCATTATAGAACAATTCAATGGTTTTAACACCAAACCTTTTGTTTTATATATGTATATATATATATATATATATATATATATATATATATATATATATATATATATATATATATATATATGTGTGTGTGTGTGTGTGTGTTCAATAACACTTTCTCTGTGACCAGCAACTCAAAGCTTCAGTTAATACAGTTAATTTAAAATCCTACATAGAACCCACATTAAAACCATAAAGTGCACCATATGAAACATAGTAATACATGTCCACACCTCTGCCCAGCATTGACAGACCATTACTAGCTTATTACTCCATTATAATAAACATCCATAATTTTGGTCAGAAGTCATGAACATGCTCTTTGTGATCTTGAGCCTTGGCATGCCACTCTGCCCCACTATTTCATGACATTTCTTTATTTTCCATTTCCATCTATCTCAGACCCTTCATATTAATATTATTCATCATCGCTAAAAAGATTGCACTATCCTGGTAGATCACTCCACCCTTGAAAGAATCATCAGCATACATGGTTACACTTCTTACAATACACTGAGAGCTAATTCCTCCTTCCCCACTTCCTCTTGGTAAAATATATATACACGTAATTTGTTCATTATCCTCATCCTTCATCGTTAATGGTTATCATCCTTAATTATTAATGGTAGCATGCATTTCTCTTTCAATTTCTTTTCTTTCTCCTTGGGATGAAGTTGTCATTTTTCCTGTTTTGCTCCTGGAATAACGATGATAAAAAAATGACAATTATAAATATTCTCATAATGAACTCCCAGAAGAAGTAAAAAAAGAAAAAAAGCAAAAGAAAATACACCCCCCAAAAGAAAAAACTCATTTTTGAAACAGGTGATTTGATATCAGTCTTTTGGTTCCTTGAAGACGCGATGGTTGGTGTGCGTTTGGATAGTTGTTTGGATGTTTGGATATCCTTAGATGGGGTTTGAAGGTTGAAATTCCTGAAAGATTGCATGGTGTTGTCTGGAATGAAATCGTTTAGTTGTAGTTCACTCTCCTTGGTAGTAGTGCGCATTTGGGTATTATTATTATTTGTAAAGATGGGAGGTGATTCAATGTCAGTGCAGATATCTTGGTTTGTAGAAAATGTAATTGCTGGACTGCAGATGGAGGGTGTTGGTGAAGCTTCCTGGTGTCCTTGTATATTATTCTTTATCAAGATAGAAAGGGATTCGATCTCCTTCTGAATGTCTTGGGTCGTAGAAGATGTAATTGCTGGACTGAAGATGGAGCGTGTTGGTGAAGCTTCCTGGTGTCCTTGTGTATTATTCTTTATCAAGATAGAAAGTGATTCGATCTCCTTCTGAATGTCTTGGGTCGTAGATGATGTAATTGCTGGACTGAAGATGGAGGGTATTGGTGAAGCTTCCTGGTGTCCTTGTGTATTATTCTTTATCAAGATAGAAAGTGATTCGATCTCCTTCTGAATGTCTTGGGTCGTAGAAGATGTAATTGCTGGACTGAAGATGGAGAGTGTCAGTGGAGCAGGACATGGGGGTTGTTGGTTACTTAATTCTACAAGACTTGTGAGAAAACTGTTTGTTTGCTGTTTCAAATACCCAGTTTTCAGAAGAAAGTCCTCTAAGGTCAGACCCCTGATAATCATAATGAGGTGCTTGCTGATGTGGTAGGTGGAGTGTTTGTTGAAATTTGACCTATCACTGTGCTCAGTCACATAGACTCTTTCAATACAGTGATTGTTTAGGCTGACTATGATGCGGTCCATGTTGCTGTTGTCTGGGAAGCGTGTATAATCCTTTCGGACATAATGGGGCAGATCATTAGCTCCTGGTTTTCTTAGATTGCCAACCTCATAGTAGGGGAAAGCCACTTTAGGCAGAAGTTTACCACTGTATCTTTCATATTTGTTCTCAAATGAGTGGAAACCAAAATTTCCATTTTCTGGATAACAGTGCGACAGCATAACATTGTTTTGGTTAAAAGAGAGACAGTCATTAGCAAACCAGTACAGCAGCTTGAGACCATGTCTTGGATGAGGTCGACCGAACCTAGACTGCTCCAGCTGGTCTATTTCTTCCAGCGTCTTCATGCTGACTCCTGCTGAGGGTCTAAAAAACATATATTGGATATATTATAGTTAAGCACAATTGTGCCTTACACACATGGGGCAGAGTTTGAGCAAAACGTACCTTGAACTTTTCTTCTGTGATATTGGTGTTAAGTCCAGTGACAATTTAAAGTAACCACAATACGACATTATGGACAAAATTATGAACAACACTTACAGTGAGCTGTAGGCGCAGCACATGGGTGCTCAGTCAGCTTAAACCAGCTCGAACCATGGTCACGTTTTCTTTACAGCAGAGCATACTGAAAAAATAGGCATTGTTTTATTAATTCAACAAATCAAAATATTGAATTAAAAGGATAATAATTTAGCCTACGTCCCATCTAATGTGCTCAATTTAGTATTTCATGGCTTCATTTATTTGTATGCATGAGTAACTTTTGCATGATATTTAAAAAAAAAAAAAAAAAACAAGCAAAATAATAGGATGTGCTGGATCAAGTGCTATTTTCTTAACTGTTGAATAATGAGGGTGGTGGTATTCATGTTTTTTGCATTTTTTTTTATTTAAAATGTCTCTTTTGTTTATGTTGCATTTTATTCCAGTTGACAGAAAATTAAAAAAAAATGCTATTTCCTTCTTCAGTCAGCATTGTCTATTCCTGTTTTTTTTTTTTTCAGTTTTAAAGGCAAGTACTTGTGTTTAAAGGTGGTGTCAGACCATTCTACTGGCATGAACTTAGAATTTAAAAAAAAAAAAATTGCTTTTCTGGCCCAGAAAAGTGACTTAACCAGCTGCTTAACCCAAATCTGAATGCTTGTAACTTTCCCCACATAAATATTAACATAACATTTGGACTTAAGTCAGCAACTGAATACAGGTCTAAATAAACTAGCCAGTAAACTTTTAAAACGACCCTAAAATTAATATTTTTTCTGAATTAAGTGATAAAAAAAATCATAAATCAAGTCTAAAAAAACTGACATTAACAGAAAGTTAGAAAGTCACAACAGAAAGTCACAGAAACATGCCTATATGTTTGCCTTCATTGAAATATTCAGTGAGTATTCTATGAGTGTATTCTACAAATAAGCAATGTGGAAATGTTCCAACACTATAACCTAATATCAGCCAACATTTTTCATATAGAAATTGTTAAGTTAACAGAATTCTAAGTTTAACAGATGAGTAGCTAGTGGCAAAGCTACCTAGAAAGACAACATCATCTTTATAAGGCTTGGGAATGTGATCCCACCCCATAATAATCCTACACGTTATTGGCATATGAACAGTTACAATGTATTAATGCTAGTTATATCGCAGCACTGAATTCTATCTCTATATACATATGTACTGTACATATTCCTCTTCGTATTCCTCTGGGGAAAAAAAACCTACTGTTGAGTTCATTACACGACAGAGTAAACAGCTGGTATATATAAATTACACAATGACTCCGTGATTGCATTGTTTAAAAAATACATTACACGCAAGATTATAAAACCGGTTTTTCAGTTATATGAAGTTATTTACCTTCAAGTATGAAGTTTGCTGGTGTTTCAGAAAAAAAGAGCACTTCCTTATGCTGAGTGCTCGATTGTTAGAAAAGAGGGCGGGTCTAATCCGAGGTTACTTAGCAACGCAGAATCTCTATGTTCAATTCAACAACAGCGTACTGGTGGAGACTAATGATCTTTTGTTCTCTTTATAGCTTTATACCGTAGCTTTGGCTAATTAATGATTTCTTTTGGTGAACACTGTAGCTAAAGCTTTCATTCATTGACTTGATAGTACTTGTTATAACATTATAAGTTTGGAAAACAAAAATAAGTCTTTGTACTTAACTTTTTATGGAATTGTAGATAACCTTCTTTGAACACTAACAGTCACATGGTTAGAGGTTGAGGGTGTATCCCTCTCCGTACACTCTTTGCAGCAAGTCCAGCAACATTTCCATACAAAAATTAGATGAATGTCAGCAGACATTTTACCAATCCATATCCATAATCCATTGAAAAAAGAATTTCTTTTGCAAAAGAGGCGATTCTAAGATTAAGGAAAGATCAAGAATGACCCAAAGCAGCCCATAATGTCATGTCCCTTTCAACAAAACATGCATGTAAACTTTATCTTTCATACACACACACACACACACACACACACACACACAAACACAGATACACCCACAAAGACACATCATCAATCCACCCTCCCCAAACACATACACACAGCATATTAACAAGCCGATTCAACAAAAGTACTAATGATTTAATATTGTATTATTACAAATTATTGCTATTTTAGTTCACTGGCAAGGGCTGGAGAAGGAGATGGGCCTGGAAGGAAGTGTGTGTATATCTGTGTGTGTGTAATGAGTTATTTACCATTAAACTTTATGTAGATAAACAATGTGTGTGGTCATTTAACAATTGTTCATATGATAAAGTTTTCTGTAAGGAGACATTTAAGGAATGAGTCTCCAGTGTCAGTGCTTTGTAAGAGTAAGTTGTTTGCCAGAGGAAAGGCTTCAGGATGAAACAGTTTGTGCTTTCCAGCGTCTCCTTATGACAAGCTGCATATTTTTGTCGTATTAACTTCAAGAGAGAGAAAAAGCGAGGCTGTTGAGAAAACGACTCATGTTTCCTAAAATAGCTATAAATAGTTAGCTATAAATGTTAATGTCTTATGTTACTAACTGAAAGTTGGACTGTATCACACCACCCTGGCATGGATTATTTTCTTGTTAAGTGAGTCATACCATTCACCTCTTCTGGCAGAAAATATTTAACATTGCAGTTAATCAACATGCATTCGACTCTAAACTCGGCACAGGTGAATAAACCAGCTGCCAAAATGTCATTTAAATTCAAGGACAAAGTAAAAAATGAGGAAGCTATTTCCATTTGTCATTCCTCAATGTCAAGATGCAGCAAACTCATGACAAACTATTCAGAAATCCACAGGAATTCCAACAGTATACACAAAGCTTAGCTGCTATAAATACATTACACACTGCAAGCATGGTCATGTTGTTAAAAGGGAAAAACCCAAGCAGACGTTTATGCCAGTTTTTCATCTATTTACAGCTTCCTTCTCAGAAAGCAGAATCTGCTCCGTCCCGAGACAACAGGAGTGTCCAAGCTAGCTTCAGGACAATGTCCAGTTATTTTACCTATAGCTACATTATAACCTGTTACAATAATCCAAATTATTACAGAATTTCTATCAGCTTTATGTAGTCAAATCAAGCAATATGGTGGTGTGCAACAAGTTTTCTGAAAAGCCTAACCAACAGAGATTAGTAAGTTATGATTTTTATGAGTTATAATCCCTCATCTCGCTGCAAGTCAAATTGCAAAACAAATCACTGACAAGCTTTCCTCTTCCTTCAAAACAACTCTACCAACCCAACTGAATCTACATAACACATCACATCATGTGCAGCTCATTTCTACTGGGGGCGGGGCTAATTTCATGGCCAGAAAAAAAGCCAATAAAAGTCTGAAATGAAGAAAGCCAGATGCAGGAAATTACGTGGTATTGACAAAATTGTATGATTGTCTAGAGACATTTTAAATATTGCTTCAAATACTTAAATAATTCTTTGTAATACTAAACGTCACTTTCTAAGCATTAAGCAAGAGTAGATTTGATAAATATACTGTATATGCTTAACGTAACATATAAAATAAGTTGGATAATTAGGTTGTTATGAGCTGTTGGTGGGATCCAGTCAAAATTAATTCAGAGAACAATAATTCAGAAAAATTCAGAGAACAATTTTTGATAATCTTCCTAAGGATTCCAGTAATAAAGTTCCTACTCCTGTTATCACTTACGTATACTGTATATATATTTACCTCTGGCTGATACACAGTGCTGACACTGGAGACTCCTTCATATCATTGATTATATGCGTAGCGTCCATCATATTCCCAGTAAGTTCGTGTGAATGCAGAAGCCGTTACTATAGAAACAGTAAGGTATCAGTACGAGTGATTTAATATAAACCTGTGATTCGTCTTGTAGCTGCACTACTGTCAGAGCTGCGGCTACAGAAAATTAATCAACACCATCTGACCCAACAGAATCCAGAATTCCACAGCGCTGTGGTATAAAATAATCCAAATCAAAAGGAGAAGATGAAATGAAAGTGTATGAATTTGAAATATATTAATGAAAGAAGGAAAGACAAAAAAAACCTGACATTGGCAGTAAATATTAGTGGCACAATCTGAAAGGCACACTACACAAGTTTAAATTAAATTAAAAATGTTTTTAGGAGTTCTGTACCTTGTGTGACAGCTTGTTCCTTCTGAGAAACGGAAGTGTGAATGAGCAGTACAGCTGAGTAGATGGCTATCTAGACTTGTTGCTAATGTTATCTGTAAGTTGTCACTCAGGAATAACTGGATGTTACAGCACAACATTTCATTGTTTCAGTTTAAGAAAGCATTTCATATTTTTTTTCTTTGATCTGTTGTGTTTATCGTACATTACATGTCATGATACACCAGCTGTGTAATCACAATGCTTCTGAGGAGGTGCAAGAAATTAAACCAGGTTTAATAACAGAAAGAATAGAAAGAATAAAACTAAAATAGCTTAGATAATATTACTTAAACTAAGCCAAAGAAAACCTAACTAATACATGTCAGTAAATGTCAGACATACACTATATGGTCAAAAGTATGTGTATGTTGTAGCATTACAATTTCCCTTCACTGGAACTAAGAGGCCCAAACCTGTTCCAGCATGACAATGCCCCTGTGCACAAAGCAAGCTCCATGAAGACATGGTGTGTGAAGGTTGGAGTGGAAGAACTCGAGTGTCCTGCACAGAGCCCTGACCTCAACCCCACTGAACACCTTTGGGATGAACTGGAACACCGACTGAACCCCAGACCTCCTTGACATCCCAATATCAGTGCCTGATCTCACTAATGCTCTTGTAGCTGAATGAACACAAATCCCCACAACCACGCTCCAACATCTAGTGGAAAGCTTCCCAGAAGAGAAGAGTGGAGCTTATTATAACACCAAACACGGGGAATAAATCTGGAATGGGATGTTCAACAAGCACAGATGAGTGTGATGGTCAGGGGTGCACAAACTTTTGGCCATACAGTGTATATGAACATGAAACAAATATATCAAAGAGAAGAAACATGGAAGATATACAATAGTATAGACAAAGGAAAAGAAACGGTACTCTGGACAGAAGTGGATGCAGATGTGGTCTTTTGCTGTGAGTCAAATCACAACAAATCACTGACAAGCTTTTCTCATCCATCAATCCAACTTCACTGTAACAACATCTTACAAGTTGCTTTTTAAGGAAAAGGTTCAGAGATGAGCCTGAAATGAAGACACTAGATGCATTGCATGACAATGCTATTTGCTAAATTTTATGATTATTATCTAGACACATTTTAAATATTAGAACATTTGGTAGAAAGTGTTTTTTTTTTATCATTAATGGTGTCCTTAGACATGGAAAGTCTAGCTTCATAGCATAAACTTCATAAAGCTTGTATTGACATTGAATATCATATAGTATAATGCTATTTTTTATATGAAAAGCAGAGCAATATTTGGAAAATGGCAAGAGGTGGAGATGGTGTGTAGATGGTGGTTGGTTGTGTAGCAGGAAGTAGGGGGTGAGGGTTGAAGTCTTTCAGCATCTTCAGGACTTTGGATGTATTTATGGATATCTTCAGTAACCCATTTTTGAGAGGAAATCCTCTAAGGTCACACATTTGATAATCATAATGAGGCCCCGGCTGATGCAGTAGGTGGTGTTGCTTTTTTTTGACTGACGTTGGTGCTCGGTTATATGGACTTCAAAACCACTCCTCATCAGCGCTGACTATGATGCGGTCCTTATTGCTATCATCATGGTAATGAGTGTAATCTTCCAGGACTAAGTCAGGCAGACTATTTGCTGCTTCTCTTCTTAGATTGCAAACCTCATAATAGGGAAGATTTACATCTAGCAGGAGTTTAACACCATTTTCTTTATACCTGTTCTCAAATGGGTGGAAACTATATTCCCTTTCCTCTGGATTATAGCACCAGTGCATCCTAATGTCACCACTGAAATGGAGATAGTTGTTAGCAACCCGTACAGCAGCTTGAGGCCGTGGCTTGGTCGAGGCCCGACCAAATCCACAGATCTCCAGGTGGTTAAATTGATTTAAAGTGGGCTTGGTCATTCCTGTTTAATAAAAATATTAAATATTAACACCTCAAGGGAGCTTAAGGGAGCCTTACCTTCGAGGGTTCCAAGTATGTTCACCCCACATGTTCACCCAACATCCAATACCCAAAAATACTGCGTCATCTTTAGAGCTTTTGACTCAGGCAGTGATCATTCTATAAAAGTCAGTAAATAGTGTTTTCAAAAGAAGCATTTAATAATCATTTTCAATCAATCAATGCTTTTTTGCTGTGAGGCAAATTGTGAAACAAACCAGTAAGAAGATTTCCTTTCCCTCAAACCAACTTCACCCTCTTATCTGTAACTGCATATCTATTAAAAGCTGCTCTTTAAGGAAAAGAGTGGTGTTTTTGCAATCTTCATCTGCCCAGTTTTGGTGTTCCTGTGTCCACTGTAGCCTCAGATTCCTGTTCTTGGCTGGCAGGAGTGTAACCTGATGTGGTCTTCTGCTGTTGTAGCTCATCTGTTTGATGTGTTGTGCGTTCTGAGATGCTTTTCTGATCACCACGGTTGTAAAGAGTGGTTGTTTTAATTACTGTAGACTTCCTGTCAGCTCCAACCAGTCTGGACGTTCTCTTCTGATCTCGCTCATCAGCAGTGTGTTTTCGCCTGCAGTAGTGCTTCTCACTGGATGGTTTATGGTTTTTTTTGCACCATTCTGTGTAAACCCTAGTGTATTGCTCTGCTACCATATGATTGGCTGATCACTTGGATAATTGAATGAATGAGCAGGTGCACAAATGCTCCTAATAAAGCTGCCTGTAAGTGTATTTATGATGAACATACAGTATGTGTATGACGTACTAACAAAATAAACATAAAGTTAGTTTAAATCATGTACACATGTTTATGATTTATTCATTTTCAAGATGTTCCAAATTACCAACCATGGTTCAGGTTAATAGGGGGCAGACTTCAATTCTAAAATTATAAAATGTTATTTGCCTTTTAGAGGTGTTTTTTGTTTACTTACTTTTTCATTTTACTTAATCTGTTCCTAGTTCATTTTAACAAAAAAAATTGATATTTATAATTTTTTAAATGCATCACCAAGGATGAAAGTCTTAACCCAGTGAACAACCCAGTGTTGCAAATTACCAAACATGACATTAAAAAAGTTTTCAGTCAGTTTTGATAAAAAAAAGGCAAGCTCTACTTCTTTAGAATATGATTTAAATCATATGAGGACTTGTATCATCACATTCTAAATATATCTGGTCACTCTAGTACAAGCAGCATCCTTAAGATTTACACACAAAAAAATCCATTGTAATAATATAAAGCACATGTATAATAAGAATAATGATAATTAACAAGACTAAACAGCAAAGCAGAAGGTTCCTGATGGTTTATTGATCATTAATGGCTTGATGATCAAGCTGTCTTTTTATATAAAGCCTACCTTTATAACAACTGCATAAAGCATTTATAGACATTGAATAACATGCATGGTGTACAGTAATGCAAGATTTTATATGAAAAGCATATCAATATTTGCACAATGGTAGCAGGAAGCAGTGGTAGCAAGAAGTAGAGGTTGAGAGTTCAAACATCTACTGGACGTTGTTTGGATTTCTTTATTTTTTTGGATATCTTCAGTAACCCACGGTCGAGAGGAAGTCGTCTAAGGTCAGACGTTTGATAATCATAAGGAGGCCCCGGCTGATGCAGTAGGTGGCGTCAGAGTTGTAGTTTGACTGACCTTGGTGCTCAGTTACATAGACTTTATCAAACCACTCCTCATCAACGCTGACTATGATGCGGTCTGTATTGCTTTCATGGTGGTGGTTGGTGTAATCTTCCCGCACATAGCCAGGCAGATCGTTTGCTCCTGCTCTGCTCAGATTGCCAACCTCATAGTAGGGAAGATCTATATCAGGCAGGAGTTTAACACCTTTATCATTGTACCTGTTCTCAAATGGGTGGAAACCATATTTCCCTTCCTCTGGATCGTAGCGCCAGCACATCCTTTTTTTGCCATCAAAATAGAGACATCGTTTAGCAAACCAATAAAGCAGCTTGAGGCCGTGTCTTGGACAAGGCTGACCGAATCCCGAGTTCTCCAAATGCTCCAGTTCGTTTAGTGTCAGTGGAGCCGTCATGATGAGTCCCGAGTCCTTATCAGGGTCTATAAATAAAATATTAAATATAAACAGAAATAAATAAAATATATTTATTAGAAGACACAAACTATTCACCAACTGTACCATCTTGGTTTTACTTTAGGTTTACATATGGCTTAACCGTATTACCTTTGATTTATGCTGCGTTTACTGCAAAATCCTTTTGCTTAGCCTCACTTATGTGATATAATCTCCAATACTGTTGCGGAGGACAGTCCGCTTTTTGCAATGTCTATAATTATTTCAGAAAAAATACATAAATACATACATACATAAAGCTACATAACTAAAAGCCATAGGTGATGATTTACGGCCCTGTCATTAAAAAACAGACCTTTTTCTGTTTTACTTTGTTTATGATTTCATTTTTCAATATACAAAGAAACAAAAGAAACACAAGTTGCTTTTCAGTTTTGTTTTTATTTTATTTTTTTCTATTACTGACTCAAAAATAGGATGACCGAGAAGTAAATGGACCTATACCAACCTCTAGCTTCATTTTCTTATTTCATAGGTAAATATTTTAATATTTTTTTTAACAATGATTGTTCATTGTTATATGTAATGACATACATTTGAGAGAGAGAGAGAGAGAGAGAGAGAAAGAGAGAGGGGGGAGAGAGTTATATAATAAGCTGATTTAAAATTAAAAAAAAAAATAGAGATAAAAAATATTTTCAAACTTTACTGCAAGTAAAAGAACATGAGGTTTAAAACTCTACACAGGTGATACAACAGAGGGGTAAAACATTATGTAAATTTTATTGTTATTATCATCAGCTGGAAACAAGATCAATAAATTAGTCAGTGTTAAATGTAATGTTCAGACTAGGAAAATATCAACAGAAGCCTGAAAGAAGAGAGATTTTCAGTGTTATATGGTTATTACCTAGAAACAATGTAAATATTACAAGCTAAACTTTAATCTTTACAAATAAATAAATAAATAAAATTCCAGAGTACTTGATAAGGTATTGTTCTCTGAAACAATCATTTTCCTTGATTTTTTTTCACTTTAATTTTAAATAATCCATTTTTGAATAATCACATATGTATTGGCTTTTGATCTTTTTGATTACAAAAGGAAATAAAGAATAATGAAATCAAATGATAGTATAGTATAAAGATGATATAGAAATGCAATCTTATAATAAAACAATATGATCTAAACACAAACTCAATTTGTAATGTTAACCCCAAAAGAAATTACATAATAATTTTTTACATACTTCCTATGGAATTGTAGATGATCTCTTCTAAACAGTAATGATGAAACAGTTCGAGGTCCAGGGTGTAACACAGAATGCCGTCTTCTCACCAAGTGAAATGAGAGTTCAGGAGAGCAAGAGCTGTATTTAAGTGTAAAACAATATGAATGCCTCAGGATGATTGTTTTTTAGCCATGAAACCATGCTTAGTTGCCAGGATCCAGCCACCATTTCATCACAAACTGCTCAAAAAAGCTACAGGAATTTCAGCAATGGATACAATGTACTGAAAATTCATTACGTACTGAAAGCATGATCGATTGTTAAAAAGGAAAATCCCAGACACAAGGTTATTCCAGGTTTTCCTGAAGTCATTCAGTATTCTGCGCGGGTTTCGTGTGTGTCTCTGATCTGGCTTCCTAACAGCATGTGTTCACTTCTCAGGAAACAATAACTGATCCAGCCTGAGTCAGTGAGAGTCGCCAAGTGGTTTTCTCTCTGGTTTTTGATCCTATTTCTAGTTTTCTGGTCTTTGATTCCCGTCTAATGGTGTTTGCCAATCACCTGACCATTCTAAATAAAGCTTTTGCGTACCTGCACCTGTGTCCGTCCCTGCCACCTGACACCGTGCTGTAACATGGTCTTACTTGTATGGCCAACTGATACGAAGCGTTACAGGTTAGGTTAGATCAAGGGGTGTAATTAGCTGTTGGAGATTTTGTTAGAACCAACAGAAATCACTGCAATTTATTTAAAGTTTACTAATTTATCATTTATGCCCAGTGTTTAAAGTATGATACATCTGCAGTGGTTTTCAGATTTAGAGTCCTCTACCAGTCTCACATACCCAGTATTCAGATCAGTGTCCTTTCCCTGTGTCAAATACCCAGTTCCCTGATCAGTGTCCTTTCCCTGTGTCAAATACCCAGTTCCCTGATCAGTGTCCTTACGCAGTGTCAAATACCCAGTTCCCTGATCAGTGTCCTTACGGAGTGTCAAATACCCAGTTTTTAAGAGAAAGTTATTTAAGGTCAGCCGCCTGATAATCATAATGAGGCCCCTGCTGATGCAGTAGGTGGCTTTCTTGTTGAAATCTGTCCGATCACTGTGCTGAGTCACATAGACTCTGTCAAAACACTCATCATCAACGCTGACTATGATGCGATCCATGTTGCTGTCAGAGTGATCACGGTTTTGGTTATAATCGTCCAGAACGTAATCTGGCAGCTCGTCTGCTCCTGCTCTTCTCAGATTGCCCACCTCGTAGTACTCAAGGTTCACATCAGGCAGGAGTGTCTCACCATGTTCGTCATTTCTGTTTTCAAATCGGTGGAAACCAAAATCTCCTTCCTCTGGATCGTACTGCCAGCACATCCTATTGTAGGCATCAAAATACAGACATTCATGAGCAAACCAGTAAAGCAGCTTGAGTCCGTGTCTTGGATAAAGTTTTCCAAATCCAGACTTCTCCAGTCGCTTCAGTTCATTTAGAGTTGGTGGTTTGGTCATGGTGTCTCCTTTTTAGGATCTATAAATAAAACATTAAATATGCAAATTGTAAAAACTGTCATGTCAAAAAGGTTACAGCTTTAGGTCTGACAAAGTGCTAATACTGGAGACTCCTTCCATAAATGTTAACTAAGCATCTCCTTACAGAAAACTTCACCACATCAACAACTCCCTGTGTAAGTTGTTTCGATAGAAACGATACTATGACCATTTACTGTCTTTTATTTGGTCATGGGTTAAATAAAGGTCTCCTTACAGAAAATGTCAATATATCAACAATTATGTATCAGTACATATAAATCTAGGAGTACTGTACCTTGTGTGGTGTATTAGACAGCTTACTCCTGCTGAGAAACGGAGGTCTGAATGAGCGGCACGGCTGTAGAGATGTTGCTAACGTTAGCTGTAACTTGTCATACAGGACTAACTGGATGTTACTGTGCAACACGTCATCTGAACACTTTATGTTGTGTTTTTTTCTTTGATCTGTTGTATTCACCATACAGTACAGTGGTTAAGGCTCAGGGGTTCAAGCTCCAAGCTGTATCATGGCTGACCCTGTGCTCTGATTCCAGCTTCCTAATAAGCTGGGACATGCGAAGAAAAGAATTTCACTGTGCTGTAATGTACATGTGACAAATAAAGGCTTCTTCCTCAATTAATATCATTATATACCAGTTGTGTAATCACAGTGCTTCTGAGGACGTGCAGGAAATAAAAGTTTTTTAATATGTAAAATATGCAGCATTTCACCTCCTGACGAGGAAACTGAAGGGAAAAACCCCCAAAACAAACAAGTTCAAGTTCAAGTTCAAGGTCAAGTGAAAGACAACCACTGAAAAAAGCTGCGCTGCAGCATCACAGAAGAAGAATGCGACAGTTTGATGATGTCAGTGGGTTGCCAGCTTGATGCAGTTGCTGCAAGCAAGGGATATGCAACCAAATATTGTTATTTACTTTCATTTACTTTAAGACTATCTGTTCCTATACTTTTGCTCACCTAAAGATTGCGTGGTCTACTACCAAAGCTGTCGTGTTCTAAGTTATTTTTCACAGATCTAGATATAAATATCAGGAAATGAAAGCTGAAATTCTGATCTATTGTCTCATATACATCTTGTGATCTCAAACTCAAATGGTTTCAATGTACAGCAAAAATAAAAGAATTTACCTTGCTGTTGCAGTATTTTCAGTGGGGACTGTATGAACTTCATACAGTAATATGAAAGAGAAAGAAACATGGGATATGCAATACAGCATATAAAATAATTTAGATGAGTAATAAGAAAAGATGAATGTAAACTATGATAAGAGGAATAATCATTTTATGAATGAGCAGGTGTACAAATGTTCTACCAAAGTGACAGGTGAGTGTCGATCGAACAGTTCGACAGTTTATACAATAACGACTCTGAAGATCATTTGTCTCAGTTTTACACAGTGTGTATCTTTTATTAATAAACATCAACAAAGTAAGTTGTTATAATAGTTTTTTAGCATCAAATAAAATCAGACTTCTACCCACTCCTGTCAGAAAAAATTTATCTTGCAATTAATCAAAGATCTAAAATGTGCACCGATAATTAAACCACCTGCCAAAATGACATTTTAATTAATAAAGTTATTTAATGAATTTTATTTAAGAGATTTCTATTCCTGATTCCTCCCCGCCAAGATGCAAGAAACTTATCACAAGCTGTTCAAAAAGCCACAGGATTTTTTGCAAGGCAATGTGCAAGAAGCTTAACTGCTATAATTACATTATGCATCGAAATAATAGAATAAACTAATAAAAACTATTGTGTTTAAAAAAAAGACTAAATGTTTCAGCTCAAAATATCACTCATTGCAGCATGCGTTACGTTGTACTGCATAACCCATATGGCTTATATTATATATTCTTCAGCTGTGTTGTAACATGGTCTTACTCGTATCTCACATCATCATCGCTAATCACGATGATCAGAATAATAAAAAATATTGTCATAATAATTGTCGTCGTTGTCATAACTGTCGTCGTCTTCATCATCATCATCGCCATCATCATGATCATCATCATCATCGTCATCATCATCATCATCGTCATCATCCTCTGTAGAACTTTGATCGGAATCCTCTTCTGTCGAATACCCAGTTTTTAAGAGAAAGTAAACCAGTAAAGCAGCTTGAGTCCGTGTCTTGGATAAAGTTTTCCAAATCCAGACTTCTCCAGTCGCTTCAGTTCATTTAGAGTTGGTGGTTTGGTCATGGTGTCTCCTTTTTAGGATCTATAAATAAAACATTAAATATGCAAATTGTAAAAACTGTCATGTCAAAAAAGTTACAGCTTTAGGTCTGACAAAGTGCTAATACTGGAGACTCCTTCCATAAATGTTAAATAAGCATCTCCTTACAGAAAACTACACAACATCAACAATTACACATTTTCTTACGTTTATGTGTAGCGTCCACCATACAAGTCCCTGTGTAAGTTGTTTCGATAGAAACGATACTAAGACTAATCAGAATCAAGAATTGAACAGCGCTGAGGTATATTAAGAAAGAAATCTGGAAAAGCTTGAGGAAAATAGAAAAACAACAAAAATTATATTTAAAAAATTGTTGAGAGTAAAAGAAACTAAATATCAGGAAATATTAACCAAGTACTGTAGTACTGTACCTTGTATGATGTATTTGAGAGATAGTTCTCACTAAGAAACCGAAGTATAAATGAACAGTCTTTAGAGGTGTGGCTAATGTTAGTAATAGTCTGTCATTCAGGACTAACTGGATTCCAGTTTTTCATACATTTTTTCACCATGCAACATACACTTTTCATGAAGTGAAAGCGAAATAATATAATATAGAAGTATATTATAGAAATAATAGGAAGTTGAAATTAAAAGAAGTTAGAGAAAATGATTTAAAATAAGCAAAAGAAAAGGAACATAATAATTAATAATTACAAGAATAATAAATGACAGTAAATGTTAAACGAGTATATCAAAGAGAAAGAAACATGCAATATATAATACAGTATATGCACTAATTTTGACAAAGGAAAAGTAATTAAGGAATAACACACGACAGACTGTGTGGTTATATGAAATTAATGCACGCTGGGGGTGTGTGATGCCGTTACCATCCCGAAGTGGACGATTAGTGTATAACTGCACGGTCTGGAGTGTTTTATTCTGCTCACAAATGTTCAATTTATTAATGAATGAAATGTCCCACATTTTAATGGCATAGACAGACAGACAGACAGACAGACAGACAGATAGATAGATAGATAGATAACTTTATTAATCCCAGAGGGAAATTCACAATTCTTAGTTAAATTTAATGTTCAGATTTCTTCTTCGTGGCTGGCAGGAGTGAAACCTGATGTGGTTTTCTGCTGTTGTAGCTCATCCTCCTTAATGTTTTATGTGTTGTGCATTCTGAGATGCTCTTCTGAGATGCTTTTCATTACAGATGCTTTTCTGTAAGTTATCGTAATCTTCCTGTTAGCTCAAACCAGTCAGGCCATTCTCCTCCGATCTCTCTCATTAACAGGGCATTTCTGCTTACAGAACTGCCACTTGTTGGATTTTTGACTGTTTAGAAACTGTGGTGTGTGAAAATCCCAGGAGATTAGACCAAATAAAATCAGTCTTCTGGCCACTCCGGTCAAAATATTTATCCTACATTTAATCTAAACTGAGTACAGATTTTTAGACTGGCTGCTAAAATGATATTTTATTTCAAAGATGAAGCTGACTAAGCTTAGACGATAAGTTATTCCTCATTGCCAAGGTGCATCTGATTTGTCACAAGCTGTTCAGAAAGCCACAGGAATTTCAACATTGTACATACTTTTAATAGATCCCTGTAAATACATTGCTGCTACACACCGAAAGCATGCCAACAGCAAGCTATGTCAGTTTTTCAGTTTATCGAAAGTCATTCACTATTAGGTGTGGTTTTTGCCCAGGTCACTGGTATCTGCTATCTGATTGCATGTTCTCACTTCTCAAGAAATAGAAACTGATTCATCCTGAAACAGTGGGCGTGTCCAAGTTAAATAAGTTATAAGTAAATAATCAATAGGTTATAAGTAAATAAACTATTTAGTTATAATTATAAACTATAACTACATTAAATAACATTAAATAAACATTACATTTACACTCATTTGTAGTTTTTAAATAATAAATAGCTTTGCTTTATACTTACTTTCTGCACAAAAATGGAGAACGGCAACAATCAAATGTAAAATGTAAGACGGATTGATGATGAGTTTATGTTCTTTAACTGTTAAAACATTTATAAATGCCTTTCATTCTGCACTACCAAAAGAGAATCTAAAGCAATAGAAGCACTTCACAGTGAAAATACGGCCCACAGTGTGACCATAGTGTGGCATTTTTTTTACAAACAATTCACAGTTCGCAAAATGATATGTAAACTTTGGCTTTTGCACACAAAGTACAATCAACAAAGTAGAAACAACAAAAGAGCTTATAAAACATAGTTTCTATTAATAACTGTATTAATGCAAATCAGTCATTAATGCTTATCCTTTTCATGTACAGTGTCTACATTCTTAGACTCTTAAAAAAAAAATCACATCCAAACCATACACACTATGATGCTGATTTTTGTGACTCCATTAAGTGTTTTTTTTTTAAAAATATACAACATGGCTGACGGTGACAGAGGCAACACAGGCATCTCGGGCATTTGTGTCTAAATTTTCTTCAAGAAAAGGTCTAATCAAGAAAAAACAGCATATAAATTCTGGGCTAAAAAAAATTCACTGCATTTGTTAAAAAGAAATTAAATATTTTATAATTTTGGACATCAATGTTTAAAAAATGTTCTGTAATATTGTAAACCATAAATATTTTAAACATACTTATAGGAGAAAAATAATAAATTACAAGCACAGTTAAAATGATAGTAATTAATAAGGAACAACTCAGGACTTCACTGACAGTCAGTAATTCATTAACAATGAATAATTAATCCTTTCTCACAGTACACTGCCGTTCCATTCCACTCATTTTAGCACTGCATGTCTGTTATAAGATTAGTCAGGACACTGTTGGGTTTCTGTATGTAGAGTATTGTGAGTGTGTTTAGCTGCTGGTGAGCGGAGCGATGGGAAAGGGGAGGGGCGTGAGCCCCCTGCTGGGCAAACAATTCACACCTCTCTATAATACCACTGGTACAGAGATAAAATTGACAGCACAACTAAAGCTTTATTGATAGTAAATTACCGTATACAACTGCCACAATAAAACTATAACCTAGTAGGCTAACTAAAAAAAAGAAATACTTATGAAAAACTGTAAATTCTTAAAGCCCTGAGTGTCTACTTTCATATGAGCTATTAACCACTACTGACATCACAAATAAATTCACTGCTGAACCCGGACACGCCCAAAACAGGTACAAATTCCACTTTTTCGCCTCTGATAAAAAGAGTTAATGGCTTTCTCTGGTAGTGAAGATTAAATTACAATATTTTATAAGTTTACAACTTTCCTCGTGTCTGCAAACTTAAAGTTGTAGCTTTACCTCTGAGAGTTACAAAGCACGGACACTGGAGACTCCTTCCATACTGTAAATGTTTTTTAACGTCCCTTTACAGAAAACTTCACCTTATCAACCATTAGATGAAAACATGTTTTTTTAATCTAATTTTATTAGATTAGATATTATTATTTGCATTGAATTATAGGTAGCGTCCTACATACAAGTCCCTGTATAATGCATTAGAGCAACCTCATTAATATAAATCTGTGATTGGCAGATGCACTATTGTCAGAGCTGCTGTTCTAGAAAATTAATCAACACCTTCTGACCAATCAGAGTCCAGAATTCAACAGTGCTGTGGATATTTAATATTTAAAACATTAATAAAATGAGAGATAATAGGGACAAATAATTTTGAAACCAGCGTTTTGTGGGAAAAATAAGAAAACATTTCATGTTTGAAAAAAATAGCAATCATATGTTTTTACTCAAAATATCACTTATTGCATGGGATATTTAGTTTATACAGTATACACATCAGCTGTGTTGTAATACGGTCTCACTTGTATGAAGGACTACAGTTAAGGTTAGAGCAAGAGCTCAAATTAGCTGTTGTAGATATTCCTAGAACTGACAGAAATCATGTGATTGGTTCAAATTCCTGTATAGTTTGTGTAAGTTTGATGATATATTACCTACACACAGAGTCTAAAGTATGACACATCTGCAGCAGTTTGTTGATTCATTTTCATCCCAAAAATTGGTGACCTCGTCCTCCCCAGAACATCGATCAGTGTTCTCTTGTGGTCTCGAAGGCCCAGTTCTCTGACCGTAGTCCTCTTGTGGTCTCGAAGGCCCAGTTCTCTGACCGTAGTCCTCTTGTGGTCTTGAAGGCCCAGTTCTCTGACCGTAGTCCTCTTGTGGTCTCGAAGGCCCAGTTCTCTGACCGTAGTTCTCTTGTGGTCTCGAAGGCCCAGTTCTCTGACCGTAGTTCTCTTGCGGTCTCGAAGGCCCAGTTCTCTGACCGTAGTCCATTTGTGGTCTCGAAAGCCCAGTTGTCTGACCGTAGTCCATTATCGATCTTGAATACCCAGTTTTCGAGAGAAAGTCCTCTAAGGTCAGTTCCCTGATAATCATAATGAGCTCCTTGCTGATGCAGTAGGTGGCTTCTTTGTTGAAATCTGTCCGATCACTGTGCTCAGTCAAATAGACACAGTCAATGCCCTGATCATCAACGCTGATTATGATGCGGTCCATGTTGTTACCATCTTTAAAAGTACCATAGTCTTCCCGGACGTAATCGGGCATCTCGTCTGCTCCGGCGCTGTTCAGATTGCCCACCATGTAGTAGGTGAGGTTCGCATCAGGCAGAAGTTTAACACCATTTTTGTCCTTTCTGTTCTTAAATCGATGAAAGCCATAAAATTGGTTTTTTGGATTGTACTGCCAGCACATCTTATTGTTGTTGTTAAAGAACATGAAGTCATTAGCAAACCAATACAGCAGCTTGAGGCCGTGTCTTGGATAAGGTCGACCAAATCTAGAGTTCTTTAGATCAGTCAGTTCCTTCAGCGTCCGTGGGTTGCTCATGGTAAATTCCTAGGAGAGTCTAAAAATAAAATGTTTAATATTTTTGTCTAATTAAATGTAGTTTTATTTTATTTATTTATTATACATTTATTTATTCATTTATTGACTCAGTAATCTTGGTCAGGGTCACGGTGGATCTGGAGCGTATCCCGCTTTTGGTTTTCACTTGTGTCTCTGATTTCATTTCTGTTAAGGCTTCCTCACAGCACGTTCACTTCTCAGGAAACAGAAACTGATCCGTCCTGAGACAGTGGGCGTGTCCATGTTAGCTTCTGTCTAAATACCACAGGGAGTGTGTTATCACGAGGATATCACAGCTGTGTTGTTTTTCACAAAAATACATGACCTTAAGTAGTCTGTTGCTTTTATACAATGGAAAAACGACTTATTTCAAATATATATTTTTTAAATATATCAAATATATATTTTAGATTTTTGTCACTTTCTTCCACCACAAATGCAGCAAAGTAACAATATTGTTATTGTAGGAAGACAAAGAAATATATCTTACAGTCCAATCTTTGCACTCTGCCCTTTCCTTTGATCAGGGAGAATTTTTGCTTTTCTCATTCCACACTTCTTGACCAGTGGTGTCGTGTTTGACTACCATCTACAGTGTGAGAAATAGTATTTATGATTAAAAAAAAAACATGCATAAGTTGTTTAGATGGTCACAGACATTTCAGGAAACAGCTGCTATAAATAAGTAAAATCAAAACTATTTAAAAGAGGAAATCGCATGATATCTGGAGTGATTTACCCTCACATGTTTTCTTTCTTTTTTATTTTACTTTTTACATTTTCCAAAATGATATTTCTGACTTTTTGGCATTAATGATAGATAAATGATAAATAAATAAGATCAGTAAGAAACATTACATTTAAAGATTTTGTTGTTGTAATGTAAAAATGATTTTCTGTATACTTACTGTTTTTAAAGAATTGTAGATTGTTTTCTCAGAACAGCAACAATCAGATGGTTAGAGGTCCAGGACATATCACTGACTGCCAACTTTACAGGAAGTGCAGTGAAAGTTCAGGAGAGCACAAGCTACAATTAAGCAAAAAAAACCCAAAAAACTGAAGTTGATAATACGTTTATGTTTATTATCTATTTAAATGGTTATAAATGCTGCACTTCACATGCTGCACTTCACAGTCAAAATACACCCTGTGGCATGAATTATGACATTTTGTGCAAACAATTCACATGTAAAATGATATGTGAACTTTGTCCATTGCAAAGAAAGTACAAAGTGCAATCGACAACAGAATCAACAGCAGATACTGTTAAACAATTCACTGCAGTTATTAACTGGGTTAATGCAAATCAGTCATTTATGCATAAAAGCTTTCATTATTATTTTAGTGATTATTTTATTTTAAATATGTTTTATTATTTTTTTGAGATTTATTTTACCTTGATGTAATCCATCAAATTAAGTCTTAACTAACTAAGTTTTGAAGAAGATAACCATTACAAAATCCATCCATCCATCCATCCGTCCATCCATTCATTCTCTGTACCGCTTATCTTACACAGGGTCGCGGGCAGGGGATACCCTGGATGGGGTGCAAACCCGTCACAGGGCACAGTCGCACACACACTAACACACCCATTCACACACTAAGGATAATTTGGAAATGCCAATCGGCCTACGATGCATTTCTGGGGGAGGAAACGGGAGTAGCCAGAGGAAACCCCTGAAGCATGGGGAAAAACGGTATTGCCACTGTCTTAGCTCATATGATTACTCATTGCATGGGATATTTTGTTTACATGCTGTGTTGTAGCATGCTCTTGGTTATGTGGCCAAATTATATGAAGGGTTACAGTTAGAGCAAGAGGCTGAATCGGCTGTTATAGAGCAGCTCTTAGAACCTACAGACCCATCAGTGTACGTTTGAGGATATATCACCTATACACGGTGTCTAAAGCATGATACATGGGTAACATCTGCAGCAGTGTTCCTCCCTCTTACTGTAGGTGTGCGTGTTTGTTTTTTCTTTTCAACTGTAATGATTCATCGTATTCCCAAAAGTTGATGGCCTCGTCCTCGTCAGAACTTTAATCAGAGACCTCTTGGTAGTTGAAATACCCAGACTGCTGTAGAAAGTCGTCTCTGGTCAGATATCTGATATCCTTAAAGAGGTCCTTGCTGAGGCTGTAGGTGGCGTGTTTTCGAACACATCACGTACACCACCTTTCTGCCTTTGTCTTGTTTTGTCTTCAGTAAGTGAAAAGCGGCTCAACTGGCTTGAGGTCAGATGACTGACTCTGCCATTTATGAACATTTCTTTGCCTTAAGAAGCTCTTGGGTTGCTTTCACAGGATGTTTTAGGTCATTATCCATCTGTATTTACATTCATGAAGGGATCTCTTGATTGTAGACTTTGACAATGATACGCCTACCTCCTCCAGAGTGTTCTTGACTTGGCTAGATGTTGTGAAGGGGATTTTCTTCAACAAGGAAAGAATTCTGTGATCATCCACTTTAGTTGTCTTCTGTGGTCTTCCAGGACTTTTGGTGTTGCTGAGCTCACCAGTACTTTCTTTCTTTTTAAGAATGAACCAAATTATTGATTTGGCCAATACTAAAGTTTCTGCTATCTCTCTGATGGGTCTGTTTTGTTTTTTCAGCCTAATGATGGCCTCCTTCATTTACATCGACATATTGAGACCGCATATTGAGAGTTCCCATGAACAGCTATCAAATGCAGATTCAACACTTGGAATCAACTCCAGGCCTTTTATCCCCTTAATTTGTCATGAAATAATGAGGAAACAGGCCACACCCGTCCATGAAACTGCCAATTGTCCAATTACTTTTGAGCATGTGAATATGGAGGGACTCTGGAAAAAAATGGCTGTAATTATTAACCAGTTAATTAAATATTTTTGTTAAACTCATTGCATTAAAGCTGAAAGTCTACACTCCAGTCACATCTTGATTGCTTCATTTCAAAACCACTGTAGTGGTGTACAGTGTGTTTTTTTAACTGTTAATAGTTAATGATGTGTAAAGTTTACCTTTTGCACACAAAGTAGAATCGACAAAAGAATCAGCTGAAGATTTGATTAAACATATTGTCTAGAATTTTAACTGGATGAATGCAAATCTATCATTTGTGTTTAAAATGCTTAGGGTTATAACCTTTCTTGAACAGGATAACCAAGATAAACCTTTTTTTTCCTTTTGAAAGTTACATCTTAATATAATTTTTAATTTCAGCTAGTAGCTAACTCTAGTGCCAAGCTTTTTTTTTTTTTGGTACCTGGTCAATGACAAATAAACTTGAACACAAACTCAGTCAGTGAAGATCATGCTCAAAAGGTCAAATATTGGTGTTAACAAAATAAGTTTTATTTCAACTTCTTATAACACGTTATAATGTTCCATTTATTACAACAATGATGTCAAATGTATATAGACACACAAACAAATATCTTCAAAAAATAAAACAGTTCTTTATTTTTAGGGTGCTATTTTTTGTAAGGAAACAATTGACACGCTTTCTTCTTCCCCCAAAGCAAGCCCCACCCACATATCTGTAACATGGAGGAGATGAGCAGCACTGTTCCACCCGGGGGCGGGGCTAAAATGTCACCAGGGAAACTAACATAGCAATTCTGTTACATAGCAATATTGCACTAGTCACAATTTTTCTAGGTATATTTGAATTCATGTATGTGTAGATTCAGAAACATTGTCCAAAAACAGTTTTAATAATATAAGCACAAACATCATAAGAATTACAATAATTAAAAGAATTATTGTAATTTTTTTGTAATTACTTCCTTCTGGCTTCCTGATCATTAATGGCTTTGTGAGATGATGACTGAACTTAAACTGTAAGTGTGAGCTTTATAACAACTTCATAGCACAGAACTTCATAGTACGGACTTTGAGGAGGTAAGGAATAAAACACTTAGTGTTGTGCTGTGAAAAGAAAATAATCCAACCCAGGGTGGTATGAGGAAGGCGGAGTTTCCGTTAGCACCCCGAGGTTCCTATAACAGCATGTCCCAAAGTGTTTTATTCCTCTTTTACCACAGCAATTTGCCATTACAGTTTGATCACATCACACTTTGAACACACTTTGAAGCTGAACATCTGCGAGTCTCCTTCCATAAAAATTAAATAAATGTCTTTCAACAGAAGACTTCACCATATCAACAATAATATGGTGTTTTTTTAATAACAAAGTTTTCCTGATCCGTTTATTATTAGGCTTAGTGCATGTACTTCGTCCACCATACAAGTCAGTGTGAATGAGCTGTTACTATAGAAACGATAACGCATTAGAACGACTGCATTAGTATAAACCTGTGATTTATGTTACAGCCAGAACTACTGTCAGATCTGCTGTTATAGAAAATTAATCAACAACTTCTGATTCAAGAATTCAACAGCGCTGTTGTATAACAGAATTTACATGTATAGCATAATGGAAATGTGTGTATGAAATATGTCTGCATATAATTGCAATATAAAATGAGTTGTTTTATTAAGAAATGCTGTTCAGATCGAGCGATCAAGGATGTTTATGTATCTTCAGAAGCCCATTTCAGACAGAAAGTCATCTCGTGTATAATCCTGGATGATCATAAGGAGACCCCTGCTGATGCGGTAGGTGCCGTGTGAGTTGTAGTTTGACTCGCCGCAGTGCTCGGTCACATAAACTCTGTCAAAGTACTCGCCATCAACGCTGACAATGATGCGGTCTGTATTACTGTCGTCATGGTGGCCGGTGTAATCTTTCCAGACGTATCTGGGCAGCCTGTGTGCTCTTGGTTTGCTCAGATTTCCCACCTCGTAATAAGGAAGGCCAGTATCAGGCAGGAGACGAACATTCCCATCATATCTGTTCTCAAACGGATGGAAACCGTACAATCTTCTCTCTGGATCGTAACGCCAGCACATCTCATTGTCGTCATCAAAATCAATAAACTTGTTAACAAACCAGTAGAGCAGCTTGAGGCCATGTCTTGGCCGCGGCTGGCCGAATCCAGACGCCTGCAGCTGGGACAGTTCATTCAGCGTCCGCACTCTGGGCATGATCAGTCTTTATCACGCAGGGGTAAAAAAAATTAAATTAATTTTTTTTTTTTTTTTAATCACGCAGGGGTATAAAAAATTAAATATATTAAACATAGAAAACATTAAAATACCTGCTTACTACACTAATGCTTATATATCATATTTATCAGTCCATGTTGAGCAGACAGAAAGGTGATCACACAGACAGACAGACAGACAGACAGATAGAAACAGAGAGACACAGACAGATAGAAACAGACAGATAGATAGACATACAGACATACAGACAGACACAGACAGATAGAAACAGACAGATAGATAGACAGACAGACATACAGACAGACACAGACAGATAGAAACAGACAGATAGATATACAGACAGAAACAGTCAGACATACACTGTCATATAGATATACATAGACCTACATATAGATAGATAGATAGATAGATAGATAGATAGATAGATAGATAGATAGAATCAGACAGACAGAGAGACAGATTGATATACATACACAGTCAGACAGACAAACAGATAGACACTGACAGTCAGACACAGTGAGACAGATAAAGACACTTGGACAGACAGACAGACAGACAGATAGATAGATAGATAGATAGATAGATAGATAGATAGATAGAAGGTTTTAAACTGTACACAGGTGATTAACTGCCCGACAAACACAGTGTACATTCAGATATATTTCTATTCCCTTTACAGTTCAGTAGTAATAAATACATTCCACTCTAAACCATCATCATACTGTTAAAAGATAAAAAGTGCACACTTACTGGTTTTCAGGCAGTTTTTGAAGCTCCTTCTCCTTTTGTAGCTTGTTCTCTGGTTCCTACCAGTGAGTACTCACTTCTCAGGAAACAGAAACTGATCAGTCCTGAGCCCGGAGGGGGCGTGTCTAATGGGAGGTTAGTTAGAGACACCAAACAACAGCCTGCTGTTAGACAGGCTGGATTACATTCTCTGTTTAATCCAGCATTATGGGAAAAGGAAAATGATCCTACGCTGACTTTTTTATACTTGCTCTTTAAAATCTAGTCATGGTGTGAAAAAGTAAGTACACCCCATAGTTGATCATCATTTCAGCAGTATTGATGAGGAGTTACTGTTTCCCCAAATGGCTCTTATACCACAGCTGTTTGTCAGTGCTAACAATTTTTATTTATTAAAGAATGACACGTCAGACATTTTATCCATTTTTAGTTACATTTAATGTTGTGGAATGGTGTCCAATAAATTACTTCATGTTATGACAGTCATTCCCTAACTAGCCTCTCTTTTGTAAGTTAATAAGAGACAAAACACAGCTTGTCATGTTACCAAGAAAACCACAAAAAGTGTAAACTCCTCTGTCCTGAACATCTCCTTATAGAAAAATTCACCATATCAATGGCAATCAATGGAATTACACAGTCTTGGAGTATTTCTGTTTTCATCTTGCTTTTTTTCTTCTCATTGTCTGAAGAACTACAAGTATTTTTATTTAAAAAATGAATGATTGTCTTATTATTTGTTCATGCGGATGTCACTGAAATGTGTACATCAACTACATTATATCTTGTACTAGATTATGATAAGTGCTTAAATTAAGAAGTTTTTTGATAGTGGACTTTTAAACCCTAATAGAGTTGATAGAAGAGCAAGAGGTTTAAACTCTACACAGATGATTAAACATGCTGACAAAAAACATTATATAAATTCTACTCTAGTTACTAAGAAGTTAAACACTGTTTTAAATGTTGTAATCCCTACATTATATACACCTTAATTATGTTGTAATAAGAGAAAAGCCCAGACAGAAAGCAGTAGCAGGTTTTGGGGATTTTTGAAGCTCCTTCTGGTTTCTCACAGCAGTCCATCACTTCTCAGGAAACAGAAACTGATTACTCCTAAGACCAAACTGGACATGTCTAATCCCAGGTTACTTAGGGACACTGAATCTTCCTGCATAACAAAACAACAGTGTGTTGGTGGTGATTTCTATCCTATTTTCTGTTATTTTCTCAATGTGATACAGCTTCAGGAAATTCAGGAAATTAGTTAATGCAAAATTCATGGAATCCATTTGTTGCTGTATATATACATATATATATATATAATTATTTCTGAATTCTGATCCGATCTGATTAGTTGATTTATGCTCTGACATTTTTGGGTTTGCTCAAGCAAAACCTTTGTAATAGCATTATGTACACTCCTGTCAATTTTTAACCAAATGATATTTGATTTTAGCAGTACTGATCTGTGGTCAACTGATCTGTGGTCAACTGATAAAACCATATCATTTGATGCTCATTTGTACTATTTTAATCAAAAGAAGGCTGTTGCTCACAGGCCTCCCTGAGAATCCCATGCTCCACCACCAGACATCATCATCATCATCATCATCATCATCATCGTCGGAACATTACCATGGACGGTACCTTCCTGCCACATTGCTTACCCTCTGTATAATGTGTATACCATAGCCTTTCAGTGTTCAGAGGGTAAAGTCTCACCCTTCTTCCTGTGCAATTCCAGATTTCTTGGTTTGTGGACACCTGACCATCACACCCATATGTGGTTCTTCTCCAAACTGTTGCCACAAAGTTGGAAGCACACAATTGTGTAGAATGTCTTTGTATGCTGTAGCATTACAGTTTCCCTTCACTGGAACTAAGAGGCCCAAACCTGTTCCAGCATGACAATGCCCCTGTGCACAATGCGAGCTCCATGAAGACATGGTGTGTGAAGGTTGGAGTGGAAGAACTCGAGTGTCCTGCACAGAGCCCTGATCTCAACCCCACTGAACACCTTTGGGATGAACTGGAACACCGACTGAACCCCAGACCTCCTCACCAACATCAGCGCCTGATCTCACTAATGCTCTTGTAGCTGAATGAACACAAATCCCCACAGCCACACTCCAACATCTAGTGGAAAGCTTCCCAGAAGAGTGGAGCTTCTTATAACAGCAAAGAGGGAATAAATAAATGTTCAGCAAGCACATATGGGTGTGATGGTCAGATGTCCACAAACTTTTGGCAATTGCAGGTGAGTGGCCGGTCAGCTTATCCTTCAAACCATGAGCAGACTGTCTTTACAGGAGAGTGCATCGAATTAACAAAAACATCAGTGGAATATTATTAATTTTGCAAATCAAAAAAGCAAAATAAAAGCATGATAAATTAAATTATATCCCATGCACACACTACAATTTCATGACCTTGGTTTAGTATCTTGTAGCTCTTTGAAACGGTGCACACAATTAACTATCAGCGTGAGAGAGAAATAAATAAAATGCAACATAATAGGGTGTGCTGGATCAAGTGCTATTTTAAGTGCTGCTGAATAATGAGTGTGGACGCCATATTGTTAAATTAAATCAAATTTGTTAATGTGATAATTACAGCTAGGGCTATTCATGCAACAATACATTGGCAATATACTAGACTTCTGAATATAGACCTTTATTTTCCCTCTTGGGTTTTCCCCACTGGTTTGTCCGTTTGACTATGTTGGTCACATTGCCGGTGTTTGGATTTTGTCCACTTGCTTGGATTTTGGATTCACTCTTTGTAAGTAAAACACTCTGCACCTGAATACGACCTTGCCCATGCAGCATGCTTGCTACGTTTGTGCTGTAATCATGTGACGTTTACAACTTGTTATAACAGAAAATCTGTCTGATTGTTTTAGCATACTTAAAAAATGTCCTCCGGGGAAATGTTTTACTTTGATTTTGATTTCCCAGTTTATCTAAAATGAGCTCAGAGAAATTTGAAGAAAACATTAGATATAAATATGAGACCTATTTCAATAATTTCAGAACGAAACACAGAAGAACTCAGGAGCAATGGTCAAAGACAGAAATTCATGAGTAGACCAGAGAAATGGCAAAACCAAAGAATAATTATGTTTCAAAACATGAAAACAAGGCTCAGAACTCATGCAACCATTAAATTGGCAAGACTTCGCGCACTGACTAAATGTTTGTACTGGCTGTATATAGTCTATAAATAGGAAGTGTTTGATGGGCACTGAAGAATGAGATTCATGCTGGTTTGGAAGTGTAATGTCCTGCTAAGAAAGTCTGGTTTAGTTAACTTTTAGTATTACATGGTTGCTAATACTATTCTTATGATGTCATTATATTTCCTATTCTTCTACTTTCTACTGCAGTCAGAGGCCCAGGAGCTGACTATAGTGAAGATGTCGAAGTTTGGTGGAGGGATTGGAGCACCCAGTAAGGAGGAAAGACTGAAGGCTGCAGCAGAAATCCACCTGAGATTGGGACAGATCCAGAGATACTGTGAACTCATGGTGGAGCTGGGAGAGGTAACATCTGCTTTCACTGAATCTCATCATCCAGCTCCAACTCTTGAGAGCCACAGAAGCACATAGTTAATGTTTTTCTTTTTTTAGATGGTTGAAAACTCTGATGTGATTCTCACCATTAGTGTTTTGACTTTAAGCACCTAAAGATCATTAGCACTTCTTGTTTCTGTTTAGTGGGAGAAGGCGTTGTCCGTGGCTCCCGGGGTCTCCATGAAATACTGGAAGAAGCTAATGCAAAGGTGCGTTCCACAAAGCCAGATTCACTCGTTTCATTTGCTTTTATGTGTGTAATGCTAAGACAAATTCAGAATGATAAACTAACACGTCAATAATTATATAAGACATCAGAATAGAACATTGCTAGATTATGACTTAGATTAAGACTTGTGAATGGGATTCCTTTTACAGCCAGATGTTTATTGAAACAATGTCAAAATACACTTGAATCATACCGTATTTAAAAAGATTTATTGACCCCAAAAAGATATTTATTCATCCCAGAAGGAAAAACTTTTTTTGTAGAAAATATTTTAATTTTACAATTAAACTAACAATTATAATTCCACAGAAAGGAATTTTATACAGTTTGTAGTGCATGGTCATTTTTATATAGCTATATAAACTATACCATAGCTAACCTCTATACTCATACAAACATACAACAAAGATCATGCCTTCTAAAACTTAAGCATAGCATCATTTACATTTACAGTTAGACTTTTTGCAAATGTTCTTATTTATAGTGACTTACAAAATGATTTAAAATGATTCTAGCACATCAATGATTCATAACATTAAAGACAAATGCTAGTTTATTCAAGTGCTAGTGTGGTCTAAGTGGTTACAAAAAGAGAGTTGCATAAATATTTTTTGAAAACCAATACGAAATACAAAAGGTAATCAATGCAAAATGGATAAAAAGTGTTATCTTGACATTATCTGAAAAGGAAGGTCCTTAGATACACCTTTAGCAACAGTTCTGTAATAGTAGCTGATTTGTAATTTAGTTTGTGAGAGGGACTTTCTAGAGAGACTGAAATTTTTAAGATCAAATTTTCATGTCATTCTGAACTAATAAAGCGTAATCAAAACATACAAAGCCTCAGATTCTTTAATGCTGTTAAATAGGCCATGGTGTGAGTGAAAGAACTCCTGCAAAAATGTCATGGTGTTCTTTGCCCTTGTCTTGTCCAAGATTTTCTGATATTGGTTCATTTTGTTGTATTTAAAAGTTTAATCATATGTTGTTATGTTTTACATGCTGTAGGAGAGCAGATCAGCTGATGCAGGAGGGCAACGATGACGTGATCCCATACTGCATTGCCACAGGTGACGTGAAAAAGCTGGTGAGTTTCTTCACCTCCAGAGGGCAATTAAAGGAGGCGCTGCTTGTGGCACAGGTGAGTCTGTCCAGACGAATCACTAATAACTGTGATGACAAAGCAAACTATAAACTCCACCATAATAATAAGTAAGCCTGTGCATAGTGACTTCAGCTCACTGCAATAAACCTCTTGGGAAACATCTGTTTTATGGTTATTAACCAGGTAGCCAGTTTATTGTCTTGACTTGATACTATCTGTGTACATATTTTGATCAGGGAGCATGTGAAGGTAATATTCACGGGCCTGCGATTACCTCCATTAACCACTCAGCACCCACAGACAACGACAACATTGAGACCTACACTGGGCAAGTACACACACAAACACATGTTTATATTGCTGAATCTCGTTAGAATAAATCTGGTTTCTATGTCTTTGGTTCAAATAATAGTGTTCATGCATATATGTGAAAGGACGCTTTGTGGATCAAGACTTTGTCAGCTTCTGGTTACTGATCAGAAGGTCAGAGGTTCAAGCCCCAGCACCGGGTAGCTGCCACTGTTCTGCCATTAACCCTCTGTGCTCCTGGGATGCGGCGTCATGGCTGACCCTGTGCCCTGACCTCAGCTTCCTAGCAAGCTGGAATATGCAAGAAAAGAATTTCACTGTGCTGTGATGTATATGTGATGAATAAAGGCTTCTTCTTCTCCTTGTTCCTCTCTCTAGGCTGTTGCACGGAGTGTGTAGAGAACTCGCTGAGTGGTATTTTCAGGAGGGTTGTGCAGTGCTGGCAGCCTGCTGTCATCTGGCTGTAGATAACACAGAGGTAGTGTTTACATTTACTGCCTATTCAGAGACACAGTGCAAACAAAAAATGGTGTGGATTATTTCTAGTTTAACATCTAGAATGTTAATTGCAAATATTATAATTGGGCCATATTCAAATTTGGCCATTTAAATCCAAAAGTTATGTCTATATTTACTCAGGGAAATGTATGCGTATTCAGAGTTCATATACGCACCTGCTCAAGTCGATTTTCTGGACTCTTCATTCTGATCATGATAATTACCCGTGTGTAGTTCCCACCTTCTGGGTTGTAAGAGTTTTCTGGAGAAGAAGCGTTCCGAGACAGGGTTTTTTAATTGCATATAGACCACTACCTTTAAAAAGAAGCACTTTGCTTTTAAATGTGAAAACAGGGACAAAAGTGGACTGAAGACAGAAATAAGGTTTTTTCCTCTGTGCAAAGTGTACTATTTAATATTGGTCTCAAATGGCATTTCAGAGTTTCTTTGAGCGTATTTACTGCCAGAACCCAATTTTCAGTGAGGCAGATTGTGGTATCAGAAAGTGCATTCGAGCCGAGATCAGGTTCAAGGACAGAATTGCGAGTAAATGAGACATGCGTCTGTTTTACTCCAATTCCCCCTCACGTGTACACCTTACATAAATTCACCCATGAATAGTGCTGTTGCTACATCTGAGATCTGAATACACATGGGACAATTCTGCACAATTTTGGTATCATCACTGGGTGTGTTTAACTGAACTCTGAATATACAGCCACTGTGCATAAATAAAGATGAGCTATAGACTCTTACTGGACTGCTGCAAGCTAGGAATGGTAATATATGCATATATATTGTTGTATTTTGTGCGCGCGTGTGTGTGTGTGTGTGTGTGTGTGTGTGTGTGTGTGTAGCTGGCAATGGCCAGTCTGATCAGAGGCAACGAGCTGGAGCTGGCGGTGTGTGTGGGGACGGTGCTGGGAGAATCAGCGCAAGAAGCCACTCATTACGTCCTGGAGCTACTGGCCAGGAAATACATGACCACAGCTACATGGTAAGAGCTCAAATCACTTATTCAACACACACAGATCTAATTATAAGAATGTGAGAAAAAGCTTAATTATGGGAAATAAACTAATAAAATTGAGTTGAAAATATTTTTTTCATCATTATACTGTATGCCATGTGACATCATACAACTGTTTTAGCAGTTTTTAAGCAGTGGTTCTCAGCGTGGCATCCAGGGACCCGAGAAACACAGACAGGAGGTCCGTGATTTAATAAAAAAACTTTATTACAGTGATGGAAATCACAGAGAAATCATGGGTTCATTCAAAACCTCATACTAATACTAATACTACTACTACTACTAATACTAATAATAATAATAATAACTCAAAAACAAATTGGATAATTCAGGAATAAAAAGTTCTCTGGCTCCAATAAATAGTTATATATTATTGTACACATTTAAATAAGGAGGTAAATAAGGATTATGTTCACTTTAAAAAAAAAAAAATCGGTGGATTTTATGTTAAAGTTAAAGGTGACTCTGGATGCAGAAGGTTTGAGAACCACTGATTATAGTCTGCTGTGTGATGAGTGTTCTGGCTCATCTGCTCTGTTTTATCATCTCCAGCTTTCCATGCGTCAGATACAGGTATCACCTTTTACACATTTCTGTTTTTTTGTTTCGTTTTGTTTTTTTGCTGCATGCAAAATCCTCACCTCCATATCATCAGCTTTGTTATTTACTATAATCCTTTATTGGTATTCAGTTTAATCTCCAACACGTGATCAGCTGATTAATAAGCAGAATATGATTTTTTTTTTCTAAAAAGTTTTTTTTTTTTTTCGTTATGTCATCTGCCGTATTTTTAGAGCTTCAATTCAGTTCAATTTTATTTGCATAGAGCTTTTAACAATGGACTTTGTCAAAAAGCAGCTTTACAGAGATCTATAAATTCCAGATATAAATTTTTAATTGATAAATTTATCCCTAATGAGTAAGCCAGAGGTGGCAGTGGCAAGGACCTGAGCATAAGACGCATATTAATCTGTCATTTTAATAAAAATGTTAGCTTCTAGGGATGTTAGCTTCTGTAAAAGTTTCTACTTGGAAGGCTTTCTGTTTGGAAAACACATGTTGTTGTAGAGTTCTACGTAGAACCTTTAAGGGCTCTAACCTTGATACCGAGTGAGTGTATATCAGGCAACTCCATGTATTTGCTTTAGTGGATTACCTTGGTATTAAATAATCCACTTTTTAATTCAGAATTAATCTCTAGTAAATTAGGTGAGGAAAAAAACACTCAGTGTTGTGCTGTTGTAGGAAAATAATCAACAACGGGGTGGTGTGATGAAGCGGAGTTACTGTTACCGCATTGAAGTTGATTATTTTCCTGTAACAACATGTCACAAAGTGTCTTATTTCTTACACCACGGCAATTCGCCAAGACTAAATTTTAAAAAAAAAGATTAGATTATTTTACTATTTGACATGTTTTATCCATTTATAGTTACATGCAATGTTGGCGTTCCCTCACCGGCCTCGCTTTTCTCTTTCTCTTACAGTGAATAAGACCAAAAAAAAAAAAAAACGCAGCTTGTCATGTTACAGAGAAACCAGAAAGCTTTACATCTGACTGTTACAGAGTGCCGACACTGGAGACTCCTTCCATAAACATCTTAATAAAACATCTTTTTATTAAGAAGACTTCACCACATCAATGATTACACATTTCTAAAATCTGTTTCTGTGGCACTTCTGCCGTACGAGTCCCCGTGAATCAGTTGTTACTATAGAAACAATAACGTATTAGAGCGATAGGAAATATTTGTACTTAAACAGGACATTGACGATTATTCACTTTAAACAAGTCATTAAAGCGCTACATCCTCTGCTTCAGCTACAGTGAACGTATCTGTGGCTTTAAGGCTTTAATTAATTCCCAATAGCATAGCACATGGTTACACAAACACACTCTCACACACACACACACATATATATATATATATATATATATATATATATATATATATATATATATATATATATATATATATACATATATATATATATATATATATATATACTGTATACACCATGATGTGTTTGTGTTACAAAGTGTGTGTGTGTGTGTGTGTGTGTGTGGTTCTCCTCCACAGGGACTTGGCTGCCAGGCTGCTGCAGATGATCCCCGATAACGAGACGCTCTTAGCCAAGCTGTGTGCTTTTTACCCCGGCAGCTCGGCCGAACGAAACGACCTGCACGACAAGGTGAGTGACACGGCTTGTGACTTCACATAGTTTCAAAATGAAATATTTATTCAATTTGATATGACGATAATTCAGTAATTCAGCTCTTCAGTGAGGGAAGCTGAATAGGGAATAGGAGGGTTTATGATTTATGGTTATATTAAAGTTGAAATGAGGTGAGACTAATGAAAAATATTCTAACTGGGTTAGACAATGAAGTTCCATTGTATCCTTATGTTTTACTGCATTTCATTCTATTCTATTCTATTGAGTTGAGTTCAGTTCAGTTCTACTCTATTCTATACAATTCTGTTCGATATCATTCTACTCCATAGAATTTTATTTGATTTTTTCTTTGTTATTTTATTCTGACATTCAATTGTACTATTATTCTCTTCTCTTCTTCTCTACTCTATTATGTATATTTTATTGTATTATTCTATTCTATTTAGTTTTACTCTATACTATATCATTCTCTTCCATAGAATTTTATTCTATTTCTATTCTACTATTACTTTTATTCCAGCATTCTATACTATTATTCTATGTCATCCAATTGTACTATTATTCTCTTCTCCTCTATGTATATTGTATTGTATTATTCTATTTAGTTCTACTCTATATGATTCTGTTTTATACTATATCTTTCTATTCTATGGATTTTTATTCTATTTTTATTCTATTATTCTAGCATTCTATTGTATTATTCTATGTCATTCAATTGCACTATTATTCTCTTCTACTCCGTTCTGTATATTTTATTGTATTATTCTATTTAGTTCTACTCTATACAATTGTGTTGTGCTCTAGTGTATCATTCTATGCTATTCTACTCTTCTCTTTCTCAACACTATCTATAGTGTTTTATATATATACATATATATATATATATATATATATACATATATATATATATCTTCTATAGTGTACCCTATTCTCTTCTTTATTGTATTATTCTATTTTATTACATGCTGTTGCATTCTATTGCTTTCTACCCTACATTTGTATTCTATCTGGGGTGGTATTGTTCTATCCTCTAGTACTGTTTTGTGTTATTCTATTCTATAGTGCTCTATTATATTATCCTACTCTACTTTATTTTATTCTGTTCCTAGTGCTCCATTATATTATTCTATCCTACTCTACTCTTTTTTTATTTTATTCTATTTATTCTGTTCTTCTTCTCCTTCCGGCTGCTCCCGTTAGGGGTCGCCACAGCGGATCATTGGTCCGCATATTTGATTTAGCACAGTTTTTATGCTGGATACCCTTCCTGATGCAATCCTCCTCAATATTTATCTGGGCTGGGGTTGTTTCCTGGCCGGGAATCGAACCCGGGCCGCAGCGGTGAAAGCACCAAGGCCTAACCACTAGTCCTTCTGTTCTATAGAGCTCTAATATATTATTTTCTCTATTTTCTATTAGTTTTATCCTATTCTGTTCTTTCATGCTGAATGTTTGTATTCTATTCTACTCTATCTCATGTTTTTCTTTTCTAAGAATAGATTATGTGTTGTGTTTCTTCAGTGTGGTTTGCCGAGTTTGGAGGAGTGTAAGGATCTGGCGGAGGAGGCTCACAGTCAGGGAGAAATCTTACAGGCAGTGAAGTATCATCTGCTCAGCCCTGAACCTGAGAAGGCTCTCCCAATCGGCATTGCATTCATCAAAGGTGTGTGTGTTTGTGTACATGTGTGTGTTTGTGTGTGTATATGAACAGGTTTGTGGATTGCAGTTTGTATGTGATTCCACCAACTAAGAAAAAATCAGGTGTGTTATAGGAAGTGCAGATACACACACACAGACACACACACAGTAAAGCTACAAACATTTACATCTGCTCAGTGTTCCTACATGATCTGTCTCTCTTTCTTTAGATCACTGATGTTCTTTCTCTACCTCACAGAGCAGTTGAGTTGTCCTGATTGGACCGTGGACTCGGTTTATCCCATCCTCGACCTGCTGAGCTACATCAGGACGGACCGGCTCGTTCTGACCAAGTGCAGTGAGTAAGTACAGCAATGTTAACAAATCCCTTAATATCATATCAACCAGGTCTGTTCAGCATGTTGTTTCATTAGAACTCACAGTGTGTGTGTGTGTGTGTGTGTGTGTGTGTTCTCTCAGGGAGCGGAACGAGCTGCTCATTCTCTGCGGCTACATTGGAGCGTTATTGGCTATAGGAAGGCAGTACTCCAGCATCGTCCCTGCACTGTATGAATACACAAGGTGAGAGTGTGTGTTTATCAGCAACCTGATGGGAAAAGAGACAATCACAGATCATGTGACCAACTTCAACTACACACACATGGATCAGATCCTTTATTGTCTATTCAACTTTCTTTCTTTCTTTCTCTCTCTCTCAGTCAGTTATTAAAGAGGAGAGAAGTGGATTTACCGCTGCAGATTGAACAGCTATCAGTGGAGCTGGAGGCCTGGAGAGCCTGCACACACTCTCTCAACAAGTCAGTGACACACAACACACACACACACACACACATACACAGACACACACATTATGTTTCTCAAACTTTTACACAATGTGTCTGTGGGATCTTAAAAGCTCCCATATCTCTTATGTCATCTTAGATTTCAATGGTTTTAATCTGACAACACATCACACACACACACACACACGATATGCATTAGAAGTTTGCCATACACTAAGACACTACATATGCAATTGAGAATTAAATTACTAAAAACAGTGTTTCACACACAGAGGAGCGGAGGAGACGCCGTACACTCCTCCAACAGAGGCACAGAGGGCAGAATACACACTCCTCCTGAGCCGAATGAGGGCGGAGCCTCTGAAGGGTCTGCAGGGGCCGGACTACGTCACGGGCTCCAGCTTGCCCAGCCACTCGGACGTCCAGATCTCCTGCTTTACTGGCCTCAGGATACAGGCAAGACACACACACACACACACACACACACACTCACACACACACACCTGTTTTTCCACTGGTTTATTTAAGAGAAAAAATAGCTGTCGTAAATTTTTGAGAGTGTCATCCAAAGTATATCGTGTGAAGTGGGGGAGCCAAAACATTTTCCAACACATGAGATTCCAATGCTTGGAAAATGACAGAGATGTTTTTCCAGATGGGAATATCATGATCAGATGAGTCTTGAGTGTGTCAAAAAAGCGAATATTTTTTCAAAGCTGAGAGAGAGAGAGAGACAGAGAGACAGAGAGACAGAGCAAAAAATTCAACACCATCAGTGTAGTTTGGTGTCGTGTCAATGCCGGAAGCAGTGTTAAACTGCAACTCCCAGAGTACAGCACGGCCTACAAACATGGCCGCCAAGGACTACATTTCACAGTCATTACAGACACTCTCATGTTCAGGGTTACATGACTACTTATTGCACTCACCTGGACTCAATCACCCACACACTCATATAAACACCTTCACTGCGCCTTCACTTCACAAAGTTAACACTCTGTGTTGTTATACCGCTCCACACCAAGCCTTTGTTAATTGATTGTCTTTCTGGTTTTCTCGACTTGCTCTTGCCTGCCCTAGTCCATGCTGATTGTTGATCACCTGACCCTTGACCCTTGACGTATTTGTTACATTGTATACCTGCACTTGCGTCCGTACCTTCAAACCTGACATTTGGATGATAACATCATCTGAATCAGCGACTAGACAATATTAATATATTATTGAGGAATAGTCTACATTAAACCACAGCACTGATAAATTCTGGATTCTGATTGGTCAGAAGGAGTTGATTAATTTTCTATATCAGTATCTCTGACAGTTGTGTAGCTGCATCTCAAAGCTGCTATAAAGCATGTGAGAAGAGAAGCATACTTGTTTCATGGACATGTAACCATAAATGGTTAAAAAGTTCATTCTTTAATAAATAACAAATGTAATCCTTGGCAAATGATTGCAGTATAAGAGGAATAAAACATTTCAAGCCATGCTTTTATGGGAAAATAATCAACTTCAGGGTCTTTTTGCTATGTCTACACACCTGTGTTTAATGCACTAACATGGCCGCTCTCTGTGATTGACAGGGTCCCGTGTTCTTCCTGGAGGACGGCAAGTCATCCATTTCGCTAAATGATGCGTTGATGTGGGCCAAGGTGAATCCGTTCTCTCCACTGGGGACGGGGATACGCCTCAATCCCTTCTAAACACACACACACAGTCACATGCACACACTGTCTCATAGTCATACACATGTAGAGACAGTATTACATTCCAGTCGAGGACAAAGACACAAAGGCCACAATCTTGGGAAATGGACATGAAAGGAGAAACCAGGCTCGACTCGATGCTTACTGTTTATGTTCAGCGGCATGAGAACGCAGTTATCAGTATTTTCCCATCGCCATCACTTCCGATGGAATCATGAACGCAGCTGAAGGACCTGATTTTGGTCCATTTTTTAGATTGGATTTTCAATTGTATTAATCCTAGACCATGAAATAGATCTTTTCTGGAATCAACTCATATCCCTGGAGGAGCTGGTGATCATCTGCATATGATGAGTACTTTTATTTATTTATTTATTTTTTATTTTGCTTCTTGTTTTATTGCTTTAGTGCTAAACTATTTTGGTGTTAAAACCCACAACACAATTCCATGCCAAATGCTAGTGTGTGCTAGAAAAACCGTTATGACCTTACACTACAGTACTAGCTACAGTGTAAAAGTAAATCAGCTAATTAGCCATTAGCATACCAGAACACATAGCTACAACCTGATCCTAATCTCACCTGATTTCTAGCTAAATGTTGCAAATAACAACAGTAAATGCTAACTTTGCATTGTGTAAATCTATTTGTTGCTCAAAGCCATTTCTCCAGTGTTAAAAATCTAATGCATAGAGAATATTAACTCATGCTCAATTGAAAATAATGGCTATCAAGATGTGTACTAGCATGTAAGGGTTTCTTAAAATGCCCAATGTATTACTAGCATTCAGGACACCAGTTTAACTCCATTAGAACTAAAAAAAAAAACAAGCTTTAACATGTAGGTTAGATTTATGATGCTGCTTTCTATTCAGGGATCTTGGTTTTAGAGGTTTTTTTATATACATAAGTTCAAGCTGTGCTCAATATGTGTACGACGTCTGTATAACTGTATTAGGGGTCCAAGCACTTAGTTTCTATTGTGCATATAAAATCGAGATTGTAGTGAGTCAAACAAATTTTGGAAATTAGATGAGTCTATCCACAACTCCTAAGAGTTTGCCAAAAGGACCTTTACACTAGACTTATTTTTTTTCTTTTATTCATCTGAGGTTTGAGTTTGAAGCAGTTCATGAAGTCTGAACTCAAATAATCCAATTTCTTTTCTATTTTTCTAAAACTCTATATATGATGATGCATTTGGTTTAGGATTTGATTTGACTTTTGGTTTGAATCTTTGGTAAAATATTAAAAAAAAAAAAAAATATATATATATATATATATATATATATATATATATATATATATATATATATTGGCTATATTGGCTATATTAATGCAACACTCCTGCATTTGGATAAGCCTGGATTAGTCTACATCCAGTCCACAGATTGATCATGTAACTAACATTCCTGTTCTAATGTTTGCAGTCAGGGATGCATCGATATCTATACTGATCCAATATTGTATTCTTTTACTCGTACTCATAAAATTATTCAGATATCAGGTGATATTATGTGACGTAAGCCTTGTGTATGCTGTCGCGCTAATGAACAGACGACACAAAACAGCAACGATCTGGACTTACAACATGATTAATGATCAAATCAAAGCAGACTGCAAACTGTGCTCTGTGAAAATATCAAGAGAAAGAACTAGATCATCTTCCTATAATACAAGTAACCTGATAAAACATCTTAAACATAAAGCTCAGTACGATGAGTTCATCATTAGCAGCACACAGCAGCAGCCAACGCTGCAAGAAACTCTGACTAGAAGATTAAAAAATGTCTACAGACAACGCTAGGTGAGAGAAAATAAAGTTCTTTCTCAGTATGTTGTTCTTGACTAGCAGTCGAAACAAAACGTAAACAAAAACAAAACTTTACTTACAGCCGTATAGAAGTGATAACTAATGTAGCTAGCTAATTCATTCACTTCATTTAAAATCAACACGCTGATGTTATAAAGAATGAGTCCGGTAGCCTAAATGCATGAACACACGTGCTTTCAACGTCACTATTTAAACCGCGGAATCATAAACAGAGCTAAATAAAGTTTCATGACACCCCTGATTGATTGTCGTTTACAAATGACGAGTGAAAAAACACGGTATCGATCGTACCATCACAGTGACAGCACAGTAACACTTTGCTAGTTACTCTAGCTATCTAGCTAGCTTTACTAGATTGTGAGACATTTCTTTTCAGCAAACTTAAACCTTTCTTCATTGGAAGAGCATCAAATCAAAGAACAAAAGAAGAAACTTGTTTATTTTTCAGCGTAAATCTGTAGAAATCAACACATACATACAGGCACATGATGTTTTTTTTTTTTTTCTTAAAAATTGTACACGTAATTGGGTATTTAATTTGTAGCTACTCTGACAGTCATCGAACATTAAATTCTTGTTTACTTAATCCTACTGAAACAATCTGCAGACGTTTGTGGACATAACAGGAGCAATGTAACAGGAAACACAAATGGGGAACTACAAAAAGAACACACAAAAAAGTGCTTGGACCCCGATCTTCGCTGCTTGCTCTTTTATTATTAGCTATTATTTGATCGCGATTTGTTAGAACCGAGAACTGTTTCGCACCGGATACGAGATCTTGGGAAATATGTGAAGCTGCTCTACAGGAGAAAGACGTCTGAAATATTTTTTGCTGATAGTCGAGTGTCTATAGTGTGTGCCTTAAATTAGCAAACAACGCTAACATCTGTATTAGCATGGTGTGCTACCTTAGACAACATGATTATCAGACATCAAATTTAAATTGAAGAGTGCATCATACAGTCTAGCTGGTTATAAAAAGATTTCTGAATCATTTCATTTTCCGAGTGTGTGAGGAGCAATTCTTTTAGTGACATGATTGTTTTGCGATTCACCGGTTTGCAGCCGTGAGAATACTTTTCGACAAATTGCACTGTGAACTGTATTTATCCATGTATGTATGTATTTATTTATTTGTATATATTCATTTTTTTGTTCTACGATTCCACAGCCGAACAGGGTGTTGCCTCCATCCATAAATCTGTAACACTCAGAGAACAGTACAAGCAGACGATACAAAATTATGTTTCTCATTATAGTGATCTATTTATTTTTTATAATGCTGTAATGGATAAAATGTACAACAAGGAAGAAACAGAAGGAAAGACTCCGTTAAAACTGTACTTATCACAAGATGTGAGAAAAAAATAGGCAGCATTTGTGATCGTAAAGATTTGAAGATTCTTATTAAAATGATGAAGCACCCAAATTGTTGTCTTTTCTTTTTCTTTTTTTTTTTTTTTATAAAGTTGATCAGTTGCTATTCATTGTTAGTCACAGTTTCCTTTTTCTGTGTTAATCGCTGTAGTTGTTTCCTTCCATTTATTGTTCTTAAACACAAGCTAGCTAAGGGGGATGTTACATAACATTCACTTTTTGGATGCTTTTCAAGTATGGAAAAGTGCCAGAATTTATTTATTGATTGATTGATTGATTGATTGATTTATGAAAGCACACAGTGACATCAAACACTTTTTTACTTTCTGACCAGATTGTTTAAAAGAAGCTATTAAGATTTAAAAAAAAAAAAAATAGCAGTAGCTTTTACCTAACTTTACCTAGCATTAGCGTAATTCGTGTATATTCATATAGTTCATTATTGTATATTATCGTATATTCATTAGTGTATATTCATAGCAGATTTGAAGCAGGTGTCACAATTTGTGTTAATAATAAATCATTATAAACTGAAATATGAATGAAAGAATAAAGAAATAAAGAAATTTGCTAATTTAATTAATTAATTTACATGGAAATAAAAGTTCATATGGGCAGCTGCCTGACTTTCAGGAATCAGGGCTGTCTGAACGCTTCCACTCAGAGGAAAGCATGTCGGTGTTTTTTTTTTTTTTTTTCAATTATGTGTGTATATATATATATATATATATATATATATATATATATATATATATATATATGTATATATATATATATATATATATATATATACACTGCCCTCCAAAAGTTTGGAAACGCCTGAACAAAATAGGGTTTTTGGGCAATATCAGCATAAATCCTCTTTAGTTAGTGACCATTTTGCATTGATAATAAGGGACAACACAAACTATGAAAACATATTTTATTAAATAAAAAGTTTATGAACATAAACATGAACATAATATAGAAAATTACTCAAATTTTGGATTCATCAAAGAAATCCCCATTAGCAGCTATTACAGCTCTACATACTCTAGGCATCCGAGCAGTCAGTTTATTCAAACATTGACTTGATATATTACCCCAAGCCTCCTGGAGGATTGCCCAAAGATGATTCACACTGGTTGGACACTTCTTACGGACATCACGGTCCAGTTCCTCCCATAGCAGCTCAATGGGGTTAAGGTCAGGTGATTGGGCAGGCCACTCCATGATAGACAAGACACCGGCTAACTGTTTCTTCTCCAGATATGACTTGCACAGCTTGGAAGTATGCTCTGGGTCATTGTCTTGTTGAAAGATGAAGCAATGACCAATAAGGCGCTGACCAGATGGAATAGCATGTCACTGTAAAATGCTGTGGTATCCATGCTGGTTCAATATTCCTTGGACACGATACAGGTCACCAACTTTTCCTGCTCCAAAACAGCCCCAGACCATTACACTGCCACCTCCATGTTTCACAGTGGGTGTGATACAGGCATCTAACATCTTCTCACCAACTCTGCGCCTCACGTAAAATCGCCTCTTCGAGCCAAAAACTTCAAACTTGGATTCATCTGTCCAAAGCACCTTCATCCAATCGTCTGCTGTCCAGTTTCTGTACTTCTTTGCCCACTGCAGTCTCTTTCTTTTATTGTTTAAATTTAACAGTGGTTTCTTAGTTGATACACGGCCATGCAGACCTGCTTGTTGAAGTCTGTGACGGACAGTAGAACATGACACTGGTACATCACGTGTACTGTTAAGCTCAGCTGTCAGCTCTGGACAAGTTAGGCATCTGTTGCGAAGGCTGGACACTCTCACATATTTGTCCTCATTAGAAGAGGTACATCTTGGTCTTCCACTCCTCTTTCTGTCTTTATTGGACCCAGACTTTGCCTTCCGTTCCAAACAGTAGTAGACACCTTTCAGTGAAATCTTTAACTTTTTGGCTATATCTCGCATTGAATAGCCTTCATCCCTTAGAACTATTACAGACTGACGTGTTTCTAGAGAAAGCTGCTTCGACCTGGCCATCTTCTCAAGAAAGACATGAACACTCTCTGTAAAATGAGCCAAACAAGTCATTTGACTGGCTACAAGCTGTTTGACTTAATTGGCAATCAGTCATAAAGCTGTTTAAGATGTGCTGACCCAAAAACCTTTAAAAAACATTGGCCAGGTTTAAAGCAGTAATCAGGTATCACAGCTACCCATGGGGCATGTCTGACTTTGATGTGTATATATTGCCATTATTATGTAATAAAAAAAACAATTATTGTCATTATCTTTACTGATAATGACAAGTTACTTTAATGCATTTACACCAGGAAATGATAAAGATTAATGCTGATATTGTCCAAAACCTCACTTTGCTTAGGGTGTTTCCAAACTTTTGGAGGGCAGTGTGTGTATATATATATATATATATATATATATATATATATATATATATATATATATATATATATATCATACACGTCATGGTTTCTATAGTAACAGCTGATTCACAGGGACTTGTACAGCAGACGCTCCACATAAACAGATTCATTGATATGAAGTTTTCTGTAAGGAGATGTTTATTTAACATTTATGGAAGGAGTCTCCAGTGTCAGCGCTTTGTAACAGTTTTCTGACATCTTCAGGACAGAGGAGTTTACGCTTCGCCGTTTCTCAGAAACATGAAAAGCTGCATTTTTTTTTTGTCTTAGAGAGAAGCTGGTGAAGGAGCGACTGTTTATAGCTTCTATAACACGAGTGAGAGCAGGAACTAACTTGTTTCATGGATGTTCCACAGCATTAAATGTAGCTATAAATGGATAAAACGTATGATGTACAAATTGCAACCAAATTGGCAAATTGCTGTGGTAAAAGAGGAATGAATTTGGGGTGGTAACTCCTTGTTTCATAAAAAAGAGTGGTTTATTCCTTACATATTAAACAATCTGACACGGCATGAGAATGTTATCTAGTGCTTCATTGTTTTATCCACTTTTTTCAAATCTGACACCCACACTAACGTTAGGTCACGGTAGTATTCAGTACTTTTTTCAACTTCTTTTTTTATACCAAAAGAAAAGAAAATATGCGCTCTACTCACGGCACTGCTAAATGTAAAAAAAAAAAAAAAAAATTAAAGAAAGAAATAAGGACATCATTAAACATTTCCATTTTTTATTCCTGTATATTTGTTGACATGCTGAGGTTTCAGTAAAACACTGTACAGTTGTGATTATGATACACACTCGGCAGGTTGAACACACCACGAGATCAAACAGTGTGAGATGTGAGAAGAGAACAGAAGGACAGATAACTCTGTGTTTGTCCTTCCAGCATTTCTGATATGGCTTTAGGTCACTGTTTGTATTACGAATTTCCGAGAAAGACGGAACCGTTGATGATCAAGCGTTAGGAGCAAACGAGTCGCAGACGTTTTCAGAAGGGTTGACTGAAAACTTTCCAGCTTTTAAAAGGTAAGAAAGAAATAAAAGAAAACTGTGAGGAGGAAAAATCAGTGTCACTCTGTAAAGGATATGGTGTACATCTAAGCACTGAATATAAAATTGTAGAAAAATGCATAATACACCGTACAGTGCGTTACAGTTCATCATTTCGACTCATCATTTAAAACCAAACTGCATGAATGAGAGAAACTCTTGTGGAAAAAGTGTAAACAGTCGCTTTTTCCCCTCGCCAGTGTGAACGTGGTGTGAGACACTTCCTCATGAACCCGGAGTGACGTTAAACATTGTGGATTGTGATACCATAAACGAAATTAATGTTTTTTTTTAACAGACATTATATTTAAATCAAGAGCAAGCAATTCATTCTTTTGTGTTATAAAGAAGACAACAAATGCACTTGAGAGACAAAATAAACAACAAGAAAACACAGATACAGATAAAAGGAGAGATAAAATATAAAATCAAATGACAGACAGAGAGATAGCGAGAGACAGGAAGAGAGATAGACACGGGTAGAGAAACAGAGACTGGTGGAGAGAAACAGAGAGAGACAGGTGGAAAGACACAGACACGTGGAGTGAGAGACAGACAGATACACACGGACAGACAGGAACAGGCTGGTGAGACAGGTGGACAGAGAGAGAGAGAGAGAGAGAGAGAGAGAGGAGGGGAAAGAGAGACACAGGTGGAGAGAGACAGACAAGAGAGGTGAGTGAAAGACAGGTGGAGACTGAGACAGGTGTAGAGACACACAGAGAGAGATGGACAGACAGAAAAAGACAGAAAGAGAGAGAGAGACAGATGCAGAGAAGCAGAGATGGAGAGATACAGGTGGTAAAAGAGGCACAGAAAGAGAGAAAGAGACAGATACATGTGCAGAGAAAGAGAGAAATGTGGATAGAGAGATATATGGAGAGAGAGACAGTTAGAGACAGACAGGTACAGAGAGAGAGAGAGAGAGAGAGACAGACACAGAGACAAATTGGACAGGTGGATGGAGAGAGAGAGAGAGAGAAAGCGACAGAGAGAGAGATGTAGAGTAATATAGGTAGACAGAGAGAGAGAGACAGAAACAGACACAGAGACAAAGTGAATAGGTGGATGGAGAGGGAGAGAGAGAGAGAGAGAGAGAGAGAGACACGTGTCTATCTGTGCTGCAGGAATCTGTGGAGCAGAGGTGGCAGTCGGAGCTGAGGGATGAGATGAAGCCTCGTGCGTCCCAGATACTCTCTGATACACAACCTGCACAGCTCACTCAGAGAGCGCGGAGTAACTACACACACGCACACACACACACACACACACACACAAGTATAATTAGCAACTACCCGATGACCAACAATAAAATGTCCCCTTTTCCCTCCAGTGTAACTGATGAGCTCAAACACTTTGCTTGTGCACTGGAGCTACAAGGCTAACATCGCTAACAAACAGCTGAAGCATGTTTAGCATCGTGCAATCTGACCGTCTAAATCATCACACACTCATCTCAGAGGAGCCGAGATATTATAATCATTCACACCTCTATCACACTAACTCCACCCCTTAATGCTGATGTGAAGCTAAGCAAGGAAGTGACATCACTACGACTGTGTTTTATCTCTGTGACATCATTTGGTCCATGTTTTTAGATAGCAGTGTGTTGTGCGAAGTCAGAAACCACATCAATTAATCTGTTTGAGACACTGAACAACTGCACAGAGCTGATCAGGCGTGTAACACATGCAACGCGCTAAACTGGTAGCTATAAGCTGCTAGTACTTCTTAGCTACATTAGCCTTGTAGCTCCAGTACAAAACAAAAGAAGCAAACTTGAGGCGCCAAACATGTCTCGGCTGATCAACTACACTTGGAATAAGAGAGAAAATCGTATATTTTGTCTGTATACGCACATCATAGAGTTATGATACCGTTATTTTTATAAAGTGCTCCGAGTTCTTGCGCTGAATAAAGGATTCTGCTGAGGAACGATGTGTTTACCTTCGTAGTGCATTAGCACGCGCTCTGCCAGGCTGCTAGGGGGCGCCGTCTCCACCGCCTTCTGCAGCTCCAGGTTCCGAGTGTTGATGTTGGCGCCGAACTCCAGCAGCACTTTGACGATCTCGGGGCAGTCTTTCTGCGCGGCGGCGTGAAGGGGCGTGTCCAGGAAACGCCCCTTCTGTACGTTAGCACCTGCGAAGTAAAGCGTGATGTTTCCTGAACACTGCAGCTGATGATTACTTCTGTATTGTATGATTACGTCTGAATTGGTTCAATGTGTAACAGGATCGAGTCAAAAATTACAGGACATGAATAAAACGTAAATTTTTGTCCACGTATCATTAATTACTCATGACCAAATGTATTGAAGCATAATACAATGATGGATCTACAAAATAATGCAAAAATATTAACATGTTTTGGTGTATTTTAATGTTTATTTTTCAATTAAAGTGTAGTCCAGAGTGGAGGAACATGAGAAAACGTTGCTTTTTAAGCTTTTCGATAGTTTTTTCAATGTTTTAACTTTTTTTTTTTTTAAACTTACATGAATATTGTCATGAACGGAATTTACCTTAATTCTAAAATGGGGTTTAAATTTATTTAAGATGCATAAAGGCAAAAATGTAAAGTCAGGGAGACGCAAATGGCACCGCAATCGTGGAATCACCCGATTAACTACCGATTAAATACAATATTCATATACAACAAAAATATGATATTCATATACAATATACAATACGATATTCATACCACAGCGTTGTTAAATTCTCTAATCTGGTTAGTTGTCTATAACAGCAGCTCTGACAGTAGTGCAGCTGCAAATCACAGGTTTATATTAATGCACTCGTTCTCCCACAATGCATTATCGTTTCTATAGCAGCAGCTCATAGATTATAAAAAAAAGATGTACATTTATTGATATTTATAACGTATGTTATAACGTATAACGCAAGCGAAAACAGGAACTAACTTGTTTCAGGGCTGTTCCACAACATTAACTGTAACAAAAAAATGGATAAAAAGTATGACTTCACATTCTTTAATAAATAAAAGACAAATTGCTAACGTAAGAAACTACGCTTCATCGTACCACCCAATTTTTTCAAACTTTTTTAAAACTTTTTAAAACTTTTTTCAACTGTTTTGACCTTGTTTTTCAAATTTTAATGACTTTTTTTCCACACGTGTTTTTTCTACTTATTTTTTCCCAAAATTTTTTACTGTTTCCAATTTTTTCCAACATTGTTTTAGGACTTTTTTTTCCAACTTTGTTTCTTTTTTATCTCAGTCCTATAGGAATATCAGTGCACAATTTTACAGGAAGTTAGCCATTTTCCACCATTTCGCCATTTCTCACAGGATTAAAAATGATGTAAAACGTGCACTGGCTGTTGTAATATCGAAATATCTAAATATTAAAGTGTTTTGAAAGTATTAAAATGTTAGAGCGGTGTTAGAGCGGTGTTAAATCATGCTATAAAACATTTCATTTCAGTTGATTAAAACTGCTGTAGTTTTCTGTTAAGTAAATGGAAAGTAAAGCTAACAACCAAGTTACTAAAATATGACTATAAATTCTGACTGTTATCTGTTATTAAAAGACTAAAACTAAATTCATATTAGCTCTTAGTTTGTTAGCTGGTTAGTTGGTTAGTTGGTTGTCTGATTTGTTGCCCTGACCTCCATCTAGAAGTTTGCGTGTGCACTGTAGCTCTCGGGAGGCGCAGGCGATGTAAAGTGGTGTTCCTAAGTGAGGAATATCGTAATCCACATCTGCCCCCCACGATATCAGAGCCTCCACACACGCCGTCCTTCCTGAACAAAAGGCTGATGTTAGCGGTGTAGCATTCAGGGAAAAAAAAAAAGATTTCGTTCTCTATGGCATTTTCTTGTTAAAAAAATATCACAATTACATGCAGCTGTGTTTTTTTAGACGCAGGATGAGAAATGAGCACCTTTGCTGCTGGCCTCGTGGATCGGTGAGGGTTGGCACGGCTCAGGCTGTGGGTTAGCGCCGTGCTCCAGCAGAACCTCTGTACACGTGGCACTGCCCGCAGAACAGGCGTTAAACAGAGGAGTTACTCCATCGATGGTGGTAGCGTTCACCTAGCATGCACACACACACACACACACACACACACACACACAATACTGGATCAGTACACACCATACACATACACATTTGGTTTGCACAACCAACCCCTAGCCTTTTTTTTTTTTTTTTTTTTAAATATAGATTTATGAAACAAATCTGTACACAATATATTAAACTATAGGAAGTAAAACCACTAGCATGCACACGTACGTAAACGTCATCCTGACATGTTTACCACGTTTACACACGTCACAGCTTCAGACTTCATTTGATATCATGTGACCCTTAAATTCATGATGTCATATGTGTGACATCTCACACACACAGGTTTATGTCATTTTCCTTACTGACAAAGAATCTCATAAAAAGTCAAAAGACATCTTTTAATTTACAGAAGAAAATTCATGCTATTTTGTTGTAGTGTTTTATTCCTCTTATACAACAGAAATCTGGCAACAATTACAAGTTTTAACTTATTAAGGAAATTGGAAATAAGGAAGTTGTAATTGTTATCCAATTGTAGTTACATTTAATGTTGTGGAACGTCCACAAAACAAGTTCGTTCCTGTTTTCACTTACGTTATAGCAGCTATAAACAGTCGTTCCCTCACCAACCTCTCTTTTTTTCTCTCTAGAATTAAAAAGACAAAGAAAAACCTCCAAAACTCCTCTGTCCGGAAGATGTTAGAAATGTTAATGTTACAAAGAGCTGACACTGGAGACTCCTTCCATAAATGTTAATAAACATCTTTTTACAGAAAACTTCACCAGATTACGCACGGTTTTAATCCGTTTATTTGGAGAGTCTGCTGTACAAGTTCCAGTGGTTGGGCTCGGGTGTTATCTCGCTCTTTTCTTGTAATTCTTAATTAAAAAGTTAATTAATTGAAACACTACAAATTAAATCGCAACATTAATATATTTTCAGTTATTAATTAACAACACAGCAATGAAACAGAAATAAATACGTTTCAGAATAATTTCATAGTGGAGCAGTGATTCAGTTCCAAATGTTTAGGGGTATCACAATACAACAGAATAACAGCCAGCCAATCAGAAGTAAGGATTTTCCATGATCATGTAAAGACTTACATTAGCTCCGGCCTCGATGAGCGCTCTGGCACACGCCACATGATCGCCCAGACACGCCTCGTGCAGTGGAGTCACGTGATCGATGGTGACAAGGTTTGCATTGTAACCCTGACGGGAGGAAAATGCATATCAAATGAAAAGTGTGTATGTGTGTGTGTGTGTGTGTGTGTGTGCGTATACACACCTGTGACAGCAGCGTCTTCAGGGCCAGAAGGCGTCCCTGGCTTGCAGCTTCATGGAGTGGAGATCGGTCCGCCCATGAGCCTATAACACACACACACACACACACACACACACACACACACACACACGATATTAAACATCAAACACTACATTCAGCAGACTCAACTGAGGTGAGATGGAGATTTCTCCTTGCCATGTGATAATTATCGACGTGTGCGATTTCACATTTTGTATCATCTGTAAATTTATCTGCTGTAAAATACTGTAAAATACTGAGTAGCTTTTAGAGTTCCATTTTTACCTTTAGTTTGGCACTTTAAATGCTTTAAATGAATAAAATCCACTTACACACCATTTTTTAATAACAAGTCCATATTGCAACAATGCTATACCCTAAAGCCTTTTCACACTTATCAAGGATCCATGCTCTAAATTCTTTAGAAGAGAAATGCTTTTTCATGACCTCATATATTACTTCCTTAAAAATCGAACTCAGCCCAATCAGTCACTTCTGTGCCTCCCTTAATTAATGAACCGGTTTTATAGTTAGGATTCTTCCTGGAATTTTTCCCTAAATTCCCTAAATGCCTCAAAACAACTGGTCATCTCTCCATCCCTGAGAGGATATCTCTTATAATTCTGACTCTTCTCCTCTCCTAACTTTCAAGGAAGGAAATCCAGCCAACTGTTCTCTTGGTTCCTAACTCAGCAGAGAGGTGTTAGTGTGCCATCCGGGTCACGGCACCAGGTTGTCTTGCTTTTGACAATAGCTGATGGAGGAATTTTTAAATGCTTTATGATTATTTTCAATGAGATGCTCTTACTTTTCCTATGTGTACGATAAGTAAATGTAAGTAAAAAAGTAAATATTTGGGTAATATTAGCTGCTTCACAAGCTGTATAAAATTACACCTCTCTGATTTCTAAAACGAGTGACATCATTTACATCTGATTACATTATGTCCCTTTTACTACATTATAATATCTCCCTTTTATTACATTATAATATCTCCCTTTTATTACATTATAATATCTCCCTTTTACTACATTATAATATCTCCCTTTTACTGCATTATAATATCTCCCTTTTATTACATCATAATATCTCCCTTTTACTACATTATAATAATTAATGTTTTGATTGCAGATCTTAAATTTTGTGTACTTTTAGCACAAAAATAACTCCACAGAATAAAATCAAAAGACACCTGAAGTTGTTCAATTTAAAATTATTCACAGATTTGTAGCTCTATTCTGTAAACACACCCTTTTGAGCAGCCAAAGTCAGGCTGGAACATTTCCCTATGGATTCCTCTCCTCTGACCGCAGCTATATATAGTACGATCTCCACCTGGCAGTGTCCACATGCAAATGCCAAACCTTACCCAACCCTCATTTCTCACCCCTCTGTGAAAAAACAAAAGCTTTCTGCACCGTACGTACCCATGTCTCCATCTCCCCACGGCACGTCTAGCCACTGATACGAGTACGACATGACCGCCTGCGAACGAAAGCACGCCCGTCATCTTTACGCTGCAAAAGCATTTCTGGACTTTGATGATATATCAGTATGACGAAGGATTGTGATAAAGAAATCTGAAACAGTTCTACCTTTAATGTTATGGGAAATTACATTGGCTCTATGAGGCTGTGGATGGGCCTCCCTTTTTCCATTCATTTGCACGTCTGTATATTAATTCATATTTGTGGTGGTAAAATATTGAGTCTAAAAGCATCCTAAATGCAAACAACATCGTATTAACACACTCCTCTGCTGCTCTGTGTTTTGGACCAAATGCGGCTTGATTTCAAAGTGTTTGACTCGTGACATTTTTATTCTCTGTTCCTAATATGTTCACAGATAGGAAATAAATACATCGTCTGAAGAATGTGTGTGTGCATACACAAATCTGGGGCTTATTTTATAAATGTTGGCAAACAGTGAACCTCAGTGATTTTTTAAAGATATATTTTAAACATTAGTTAAACAGCGGGGCCTATTTCATCTGCTTTCCTCTCAATATGATAATAATAATAATAATAACAATAATAATAATAAAAATAAAAATTAGGGCTGCACGATATTGAAGAAAAATGTGATATGTGGTAAGATAATGCTCTCTCTCTCTCTCTCTCTCTCTCTCTCTCTCTCTCTCTCTCTCTCTATATATATATATATATATATATATATATATATATATATATATTTAAAAACTGAAAATATAACGAACACACATGAAAAAACCCTCAAAAACTTTGACTTTTTGTGACTTTTTGAAGTATTAAAATCATTCAGTTATTGCAAGCCCTTGTGATACGCATATCGGCATATCATGATACTTACATTTGCAATATTTCAGTGATTTTGATATACTGTGCAGCCCAATAATAAATCAATATGAATAAAATTTAATTTAAAAAAAAATCAATAGAACTAAAAATGTATCGATTTTATAATTTATAGACTATTTTTATCATTTAAAGGAATGTACAACTTTATAATTTATAACTTTGCAGTTTATCCATTTATATACAGTAAATTACATATAATACAATTAACTGTATATAATTTCTCTTTAATATGTATTTAATATGATAAAATATTGAATCGGTCAAAACTGGTAAAAACTGGATTAGAGGAAAATGTAAATAAATAAATAAATAAATAAATACTTATTATTAACCTCTTTACCCTGGTCATGAGTGTGGTAAACAAAAAAAGTAATTAATTAATTAAGTACATAAGTAATTCATTTTACTAAATAATTAAGCAATATATTAATAACTTAATAGTTCAAGTACAAAACACATGTGAGGTTTCCACCAGTAACAGCAGCCCAGTTTTCCCAGTAACACATGTCCTGCGTGTTGCCAGTGTTGTTCTCTTACTGGTTTTACTGCAGCACTGAGGGATTCTGGGAATTTTCTCTTTACTTAGGAGCCCTTTCTGTGAGAGCGAATGGCAGCTCATTAATATTCTACAAAGTGTTTAGACCCTGAGTTTACTGCAGATAGGAACTCGAGCTCCGGTTCGCAGAGACACACGGCTCGTACTGAAGGTTAGAAGTGGTAATGATTAAAGAGACAAAATCACAGACAGACACTTGGGTCTAGACGTTTTTGCTGCTGTAATTATGTATTAAGAATTTAAAATATACAGGAGACCTGATTAAAGGCTGATTAATGAAGTGCTTTCAGTCTGTTTTCCTCCTTCACACTGAAGCACTCTTCACTTCAGCCGCACTGGCAGTATGACTTTGCCAGACAGGTTCAAATGTCCTGAACTAAACATAGCACAGATTTCCCAAGCCCTTCCCCACGTCTGCTATTTACAGCAAACACGCTAGTGCATTCAGATTAAGTGCACTAATTAGTGGACTAGGTGAAGTAAACAAATACTAAATGCTGAACAGCACTTCAATTAAATCCTAATGCGACTCAGAGGTCAAGGTCAAACACTTCCTGATGTGTGTGGAGTTCATAAATCAGAAGGTCAAGCTTTTTTCAGGAAGATTAGCACGTCCTTCCCTAAGTGCAAGTGCAAATGTATTATAAGTGCAAATATGTTTCTCATTATATAAGGAGGTGTGTTTTAGTGGAGAAAATCCTCCTGAAACTAAAATCTGGCTCTGCTGATCTGAAATTTTAAATGTGATAGTTCAATAGCTCAACATATAAGTATTTAATAAACATAAAAATTATTAAACAAAGTGTATTCAGTTGTAATATTTGCATTTAAATAACCAAATCAGATAAGATAAACTTGTCGAAGTGCCCATGCTCAGCTCACATTTTTATCACATTGTATTATTGTTTGTTCTAAATAATCTAATTCAGATTGATTTCTATGTTGAAATTAAAAATAAATAAATAAATCATCCCAGGTTTCAAATGAAATGAGTGTAAAAATATCCATTCAGAGGAAAGAGGGCATTGAGTGACTGTATGGAAGGCCAACAGGGACAAACTACGGTGTGTAATAGGGCTGTCAAAATGAATTTCACTGCTGAAATACTGTCCAAGTTTTCATAATATTTTATATTCAAAAGCAAAAATATAAAAAAATTACAATTGTTAATGATCCCATGTTCTACTTTTAGTCATCTAATATAAATCTTTTGAAATGTGTTACCTAAATTGTTGATTAAATGACTTTTGGGCAGTTTTATGTATTAAACTCTGAATAAATGCATGACATTTATGACATAATTTATTTTCATATTTCATATTTTTTTGCATCAATTGTCTCGATAATATGAAAAATGTCCCACATTGGTATAATAGTATAATAATGTTATGTGTGAAGAAAACATTTTAAATAGTGAAGAAGATAGTGAAGAGCTTGGAGCTGTTCGTGGCTGACTAACAGAGAATAATACAGAATGCCCATTCTTCAAAACTGAGCTTGAGATAATAAAAATATATTTTACTTTTCATTAGCATGTTTTGTTTATGCTTCACCATCGCTGTAAGCTTTGTAGCTGTCCTGTGAGTTTCACAATAACCCATCCCATCCTCCTATTGGTGACTTTTAAACAAGCATCATAGCAGCTCTCCCTCTCTGAGACTGTAATCAGAAATATCTGACACGGCCAGAATTAAAATCCCAATGTAATGGCAGATTTCCTTTTGAAACAGGAAGCTGACTGTAGCAAGGACAACATGCTAGATGATCATCCTAGATGACAAGAGACTCGTCACCGGGAGACATCTGACAAGTGTGAGAGGCTTATAATTCACTCTTTTCAACACTACACTACTTAATAAGTTTATTTTGGGTTGCTGTGAACTGCTGCTGCTCTACAGAAAGACATATACCTTCTAATTAAGCACTATTGTACGAGAAAGAGTGCGGTTATACTAAACATCGGCACACGCCTGTGATTCGGCGCAGGTACGACGCCGCAGGGTGAGTGCTGTAGCTAATCACAGCCGTGCCGATATTCAGGTTAACCGCACAACTACGAGTGCGATACCGATTTTATACAACAGTTCTATAAACCAGAAATTAATATCCATTAAGTGACATTTCAGACACAAAATGGAGCGGAAACAGATCCCGATAGAAGCCACACTCACTTTACAGCATGTCGGCTACTCAGCTAGCTAGCACACACTGATTTGTACATTCCTGTTAAAGGTTCCTCTGGTAAAATTGTCTTCCTTTCTTCCTTTTCTTCTTCATCTGACAAGCTTTTATGTTTTAAGTTAAAAGTTATATTAATGAAAAATGGATCCTCTGCCATGTCCACTGATGATGTCTACTGTAGTAACCGTTTTGAACTAGGAAGTGGAAATTTACATGACGAACACAGACGAGTGGAGTGATACACACAGAGGAACATCTCGGTGAGACTGCCAGTGTTATTGGGGAGCTGTACTGTGGTGGCTTTGGGGCTTTAATTGCTGTGGTGGCTTTGGGGCTTCAGGTGCTGCGAGCAGTTTTGCACTCAGGTCTCCATCAGTGGACAAACCAGACTTCACGTAAAAGCTGTTATGAATTTACTGGTTATACAATTGCACTATTTGTCCATTTAGTACACAATTATAGAAGTGTAATGACCTATAATCACACTATCCGGTGTCACCCAGATGAGGATGGGTTCCCTTTTGAGTCTGGTTCCTCTCAAGGTTTCTTCCTCATGTCCTCTCAGGGAGTTTTTCCTCACCACCATCACCTCTTGCTTCATCATTAGGGATAAATTTATACATTTACAATTTATTTTGATTTAATTTAATTTGAATGTATTTATTTCTGTAAAGCTGCTTTGTGGCAATGTGCACTGTTAAAAGCGCTATACAAATAAAATTGAATTGAAAAGGAAATACAGGCACTCTTGGAACACCGCTCGACTTTGTTGTATAATAATAACGTATATTATTGTATGTTACTGTATATTATTGTATAATATTGTATAATAATAACTAACTCTTGTATAATGAGTATTTAATTAAACATATAGCTATTTTTGGATTTTCTTTCTAGAGAAACTATCATATTAGTGTGTATAACACCAAGGCACATGTACAACAAGCTCTAAAACACCTCTTATGATTTTAAAGACACTTGAAAGCATGCACTGCTACTGGTCGAGTGCATGTGATTGATTTATTTTTAGATATTTCTGAACCTGTAGGCTTTCCATATCACGTGCACCACGCTGACGCTGTTGATGTTATTGAATAACAGACAGACAAACCAAACCTAGTGATGAGCTGATCATCTACTGCTTATGAATTTAATATTTCTGCAGTTTAACATGAGCACGAGCTGCACATCTGTTCACTTTGCAAACCTCAGGCTCGTGCGCAGTGTATCTGTGTAAAGGGAAGAGGGAGAGAAAAGCACTCTGCACTCACCCTGACTAGTTAAAATCCCCCAGCGAGATTTCTTTCTAGAGGACAATTCGTCCAAATTCTCCTGCTTTCTCTTCTTGGCTGTATTTCCGGAGCGCTCGTGCTCTGCGCCGGGAACTTCAGGCATGTTTGTTTGTGTGCTGTAATGAGAACGTGAGCGAGCGCGAGCACGAAGGGGAACGGGAGCGCGCACGCAGGGAGAGAAGCCTGAGAGCGGGAACGCGCGCGGGGGTGAAAAAGGCTTCAGTTCATTACAGTGTTAAAAAAAATATATATAGGAAGCAAAAATAGTCCTTTACCTCAGAATATTACAGATTACTACATAATATCAATTTACTGTACAGGAATTTTAAATATACTCTCTCTCCCTCTCTCTCTCTCTCTCTCTCTCTCTCTCTCTCTCTCTCTATATATATATATATATATATATATATATATATATACACACACACACACACACACCTATATATATATATATATATATACATTATAATAATTATATATATATATATATATATATAATTTTCCAAATATTACATAATATCAACTTATTGTACAGGAATTTAAATGTATTGTATATATATATATACATATACAGGCGGATTCAATAGCGAGTAAAGCGAGGGTTTAATGAAGTTGCAGAAACTGAACAATCGGAACAAACAGTCCCAGGAAGCCAGCTGGACACAGTAATCCTCCCGAGGAACAAGGCACGCAGCGCAACCGCGGAGCTGAAACAACACAAACATGAAGACAACGATCTGACAAAAGACAGGACAAACGCTGAGGTATAAATAGAGCCGGTAATGAGTGGCAGCTGAAAGCAATGACTAATTAACCGTAGTACGTGAAACGGCCAGAAGGGGCCGGTGAACCCATGAACCGTGACAGTACCCCTCCTCCTACGAGTGCCTCTCGGCGCTACCAGGAGAACCTACCCGTCGATTGTAATCATCGATAAGGGAGTGATCCAATATGTCCCTGGCCGGGACCCAACTTCTCTCCTCCGGACCGTAACCTTCCCAGTCCACCAGATACTGGAATCCGCATCCCCTCCGTCTAGAGTCCAGAATGCGGTTAACCGAATAAACGGGTTCCCCATCTACGAGACACGGCGGGGGGGGGGAACGGGGGCTGGCGGATTAATAGGCGAGTGAAAAACAGGTTTCAATTTGGATACGTGGAACATGGGATGGATTCTCCTGTACGCTAGAGGAAGTTTGAGGCAGACTGCCACTGGGCTAAGAATCTTAGTGACAATGAATGGGCCAATGAATTTGGGAGCCAATTTACTCGAAACGGAGCGGAGCGGAATATTTTTACTAGAAAGCCACACTTTTTGACCGACGACGTAGACGGGAGGCTTCGACCGGTGGTGATCAGCCTGAGCCTTGGTGCGCGCACCCACCCGGAGAAGTGTCTGATGAACAGTTCTCCAGGTGCGACGGCACTTCTGGACGAAGGCGTGGGCAGAGGGAACCGCGACTTCGGATTCCAGACTGGGAAAAATAGGTGGCTGGTACCCTAAGCTACACTCAAACGGAGTAAGGCCCGTGGATGACACTGGCAATGAATTGAGTGTGTACTCCACCCAAGAGAGCTGTTGGCTCCAAGAGGACGGGTTCTGTGAAACCAAACATAGTAACATTCGCTCCAGATCCTGGTTGGCTCGCTCAGACTGCCCGTTGCTCTGAGGATGGAAACCAGACGATAGGCTAACACTCGCCCCCAGTAACCGACAAAACTCTCTCCAAATTTTGGAAACGAATTGGGGACCCCTGTCGGAAACCACATCCGTCGGGAGGCCATGAATGCGAAAGACGTGATCAACGACAGCAACCGCCGTCTCCCTGGCAGAAGGCAATTTTGGCAGGGGAATAAAATGGGCCGCCTTCGAGAACCGGTCCACCACGGTCAGAACCACCGTGTTACCCTGGGACGGAGGGAGGGCGGAAACGAAATCTAACGCTATGTGGGACCAGGGTTTAGAAGGGACAGACAGCGGTTGAAGGAGACCCTCTGGGGAACGATTGGAAGTCTTACAACTGGCACAGACCGAGCAAGCCAAAACAAACTCCCGAATGTCACGAGCCATCAGTGGACACCAGAAGCGTTGTTTGACCAAAAAGGCAGTACGACTAATCCCCGAATGACAAGCGACCTTAGAGCAGTGGAACCAGCGGATGACGTCAGACCTTAACCTCTCCGGCACAAATAACCGACCCGGTGGGCACCCGGAAGGAGGCGTTACCCCTTGTAAGGCCGTGCGGACCTTAGACTCAATCTCCCAAGTGATGGTGGAGACCACAAGTCTCTCGGGTAAAATAAGCTTGGGAGTAGTCTGCCGATCGGAACCATCAAAAACGCGGGACAAGGCGTCGGGCTTGACGTTCTTAGAGCCCAGACGATACGAGATGGAAAAAACGAAACGACCGAAAAAAAGAGCCCACCGAGCCTGCCTGGAGTTAAGACGTTTGGCCGATCTGATATATTCAAGGTTCATGGGTTCACCGGCCCCTTCTGGAAAACAGAACTAGACACAGACGAACAGGCAGACACAAGACAATTAGCATGACAATATTCCCTCCATGACCGTACTGGAACGCCAATTAATGTGAGGGTTATGGAGCGAGAGCCAGGGGTGACCTAAGACAACAGGAGCGAGCGGGGAGTCGGCGAGAAGGAAGCATATCTCCTCCGAGTGATTCCCCGACGTGATGAGTGTTAACGGGCCGCCATTCCACCCGACAGTAACCTCTGATCTATGGTCGGGCGGTGGCTTTTACCGGGCAGCCCGAGGCAATGTGTCCCGCCCCTCCGCAATATAGGCACAATCCTCTGGTCCGACGGCGATCCCTCTCTTCCCGGGACAGTCGGGCTCTGCCCACCTGCATGGGCTCCGGATCGTGCGCAGGGCTGACCGCATCGCTGGAGAGGGAAACCGGGAGATCCACGGCAACCAGAACTGCGCGTCGTAGCCCCCGCTGTTCCTGCTGCTGTAGGCGTGCGTCCACCTTAATGGCCAGGGCGACAAGCCCGTCCAGGGACGTTGGGAGCTCTAGCATGAATATCTCCCTCTGGATGCGGTCTGCCAGCCCATGCAGGAACATATCCCACTGCGCCTCCTCGTTCCAATTACACTCAGCCGCCAGGGTGCGGAACTCGATAGAGTAATCCGACACCGGAAGGTTGCCCTGACGTAAGTCGGCCAGTTTCCGAGCTGCCTCGCGTCCCGTCACGGCCCGATCAAAAACCCTCCTCATCTCCTCGGCGAGTGTCTGGAACGAGGCACAGCACGGGTGTTGGTTTTCCCATACCGCTGTCCCCCACAACGCCGCCTTCCCCGACAGTAAGGTCAGCACCAGCGCCACCTTGGATCGCTCGGTGGAGAAGGTCTGGGGCTGGAGAGAAAAAAAAAGCGAGCATTTGGTGAGAAAGGCACGGCAGAGCCACAGCTCACCAGAGTATGGGGCGGGAGGTGGTAGGCGTGGCTCGGGTTGAGGAGTAAGCGGCGATTGAGGGGTTAAATCTTGAAGAGCTGGCGCAGTGGGTGACGTCACCGGTCTGGTTCGGAGCAGTTGCACTTGGGCAGTGAGCTCGGACACCTGTGCCACCAAAGCCTGTACCGCACGACCCGTGGCGACCATCTGTTCCTCCTGCGCGCGGCCGTGTCCGAGAGAAAACTGTTGACTCCGGCGGCACTCGCTGAATCCATAATATTGGTCAGTTCGTTCTGTCACGGCAAAAACGGAGGCGGATTCAGTAGCGAGTAAAGCGAGGCTTTAATGAAGTTGCAGAAACTGAACAATCGGAACGAACAGTCCCAGGAAGCCAGCTGGACACAGTAATCCTCCCAAGGAACAAGGCACGCAGCGCAACCGCGGAGCTGAAACAACACAAACATGAAGACAACGATCTGACAAAAGACAGGACAAACGCTGAGGTATAAATAGAGCCGGTAATGAGTGGCAGCTGAAAGCAATGACTAATTAACCGTAGTACGTGAAACGGCCAGAAGGGGCCGGTGAACCCATGAACCGTGACACAAAGTCTTCAGAAGAACTGTGGCTGCTTCTGCAAGATGCTCAGTAACACTTACAGCTCATTTCCTTATAAAACTGCACACACTGGACCTGAGACTACTATTTTTTTTAAAGCAAGATATCGTCACACTGAATATTGACTTTGTTTCATTTATTACCTGCGTAATATATACAGCTGCCTATCCCAGGGGACTCGGGGCACAAGGTGGGGGGACACCCTACCCAACCCATCGCAGGGCACAATCACACACCCATTCACTCACTATAGACAATTTAGAGACGCCAGTCAGCTTACAACAAGTGAAGTTTTATGGATTTGGCTATATTAAGAAATTTAATTAAATTCAATTTTATTTGTACAGAGCTTTTAACAATAGACATTGTCACAAAGCAGCTTTACAGAAATAAATCGATAAAAAAAATATATTGTAAATATGTGAATTTATCCCTAATGAGCGAGCCAGAGGCGACGGTGGTGAGGAAAAACTCCCTGAGATGATATGAGGAAGAAACCTTGAGAGGAACCAGGCTCAAAAGGGAACCCATCCTCATCTGGGTGCAATGGATAGTGCGATTATAAATAAATCCCTTCTATTTTTGTGTGCTATTTGGACAAATAGTGCAATTGTGCAACCAGTAAATTCATTGCAGTTTTCGCAAGAAGCCTGGTTAGTTAAAATCTATCCACCGTCCACTGATGGAGTCCTGACTACGTGCTTGTGGCAACTGCAGCCCCAAAACCACTACAGCAATTGCAGTCTCAAGCCAATGTCAGAAATGTCAGAGATAGCATCACAGCTATCAGAAAACTTCTGAAGTAAGAATATCACAGGATGGAGTAGTTCTTTGTCGACACCGTGAACACACAGTCCCAGTGGAACATAGCATAGCTAGCTAACCTCACATACCTAAAATATCTTGTTTCCTGACAACATTCAGCTACACAGGAAGCAATGAAATCACAGATTTGCCGTTAGTCTTCATGTGTTCCGATGCGCAATGGGTTGCTAATGTTAGTAATGTGTGAGGTCATTTATAACACAGATAAATATGTAGACTATTTAAAGCCTGTGTTTACTTTTCCCATTGACCTGCAGTGTGTGTACGGCTGGCTGTGCTATTTATGGCTCAGCTTTAATCTTCAGCACAGAATTAACACAGCCTCTTTGATAGGATACGTCACGTTAAAAGGGAAATTGTTCCACTGTGATGTGATAAGTCACGTGAGAAGAATGTTACGGGTCATCAGCAAAATGGCTGATTGCTTTCCACATTTGTTTACTGAAGGTCATTGTTCTTCTGGAGGTCCAGCACAAAGAAGCTGTAGCTAATACACAGTTTTCTGTCACTTCTTAGCAAGGAGCGTCTCATTGATCAAGATCCTGTGTGTAGACGTCAAAGCAGTACCACTGCAAAGTTTATTTTAAAGTACTCAGTCTGTCGTATCTGTGGTTCACTAGCAATATAAACACTATTTAAGGTATGAGGCACATAAAATCCCTTCACACCAACCTTTGGTATGTGATGTGCTCTGATAGAAGTGTTAATACACGGGGATGAATTAACTCAAGGCAGGAAAGGAAGGGAATGAACCTTAAAGCAGCTTTTCATTTCAGATTTAACAAAAAAAAATTCAATTAAATACCAATTAAATACCAGTGTCCATTTCTGAGAATAATAAAAGAAGGAGAAAACACTTGAGACAGCTCTTTGTTGTGTCTGATTTTTTTAGATGTAGTAATAATAATAATAATAATAATAATAATAATAATTTTATGTTATTACTGTCAGGTCAAAAAGACCTCAATATCTTCAATATAAATATCATATAAACAATATAAAATTGAAATATTGAAAAAAATCTAAAATCATAATAAAGCACCATAATCTACATTTTAATTTTATGTACATTTTAAAATGAAATTAAATTTGGAGTTAATTTTTTTTTTTTTTTTTGGTGTGTGTGTGTGCGCGTGTGGGTGTGTGTGTGGGTGGGGGGGGGAGTCAAAGATTTATGGTGGTATTGAGGAACCATTTAAATACCAGCCTCCATTTCTGAGAATCTGCAGTAGCATCTCTACATTATTAGTTAAATCTTCATAAAACACGAGTCATAAACTCTCATCTATTTAAAATCAGTGTTGAAACTATTTCAGTCGAGTTCCACGTTGCATGCCAGTCATTTTACTGAGTCATGTCTGTAGATGTATTAAGTGCACTGAAATCCGAGGAGAGCAGAATGATACGGTGTGGATTCGAGTTATATTCGAGAAAATGTAGCATTTTTAGAGATGCTATAATTGTAAGGGGGAATTCTGTAGGCTCACACTGAGATCTTGAAACTTGGGGCAGAAAATGTGACACACCTTTGCTCTGTATTTCCATTCAGTCCTGATCTCTTGAAGTGACCAATCACAGCAGCCTGGAATATTATATAATCATGCACATGACCCACATGACCTGATGTAAACAAGGCTTCCTTTGACAATCCTGTATGATTCAAACTTATAACAGATTTGTAAACAGACACACTCACTAGCAACATACACTCACGCACACACACACACACACACACACACACACACACACACACACACACACACAGACACACACACACCTGCATGAAGAGTATGAAGGCTTGTAGAAAGGCATAACATCTTCTCCTGAGTTCTCCCAAACCCCCCTGCACGTGTCTCAGACACACTCGGATCACTTACTGTGCCCTTGGCCGAAATCGTAGAACTCTGCAGCGATGCGCGCCGCCTCCTTCCGGTTCCCCTTGACCACATAGAAGTGTGTGAGGATGTTCAGGCTGATCTTGACGAAGAGCTTGAAGCAGAACAGGGCGAAGATGGAAAGGTAGACATTGGTGTACTGCGAGCCGAATGGCCGCTCCTCCAGAAAGTTAGTCATTGCTGCTGAGCGCTGCTGATCTGTTTTGGAATGAGGGTCAGCTGGGCATGTGTTGACACGGATCAGATGGCACGACGACCCACTTTCCCGTCCGGGAACGCCCACTCCTGGCAGCCGAGGGCCCGAACTGGAGAGATAAGGCAGCTGTGGAAAAATGGACCACTGGAGGCATGGCAACAAAGTTTTGTTGTTATGGAGAGAGAGGAAAAAAAACAAAGTAGTGCATGTCTCATGATGGGAGTGCTGTGGAGAGAAATGTGAAATGAGACACTGCAGTGAGGCAGATAAAGACAAAACCTTTTCTGGTATAAAAGATTGCCTTCAACAAGGGGTGGGCGATATGACAAAAATATCATATCACGATTATGATCAACGATGTGTATCATGATTTATTGGTTTTCTAACAAACTGCCAGCAAAACATTCCTGTTTTATTTTTGTTCTGTTCATTGGTTTATTGCAATTTTAATGTCACAAGAATGGTGGGGGGACACAAACTTTCACAAATCATAATCTATAAGTTTTGTATAAATCTAGAATATTTATGTCACGTTCAGAACGAGTGAGGCAAACCTCTGCAATGATATTTTATTTCAGTATCTAAGCTCTATTTAACCATTTTTGCTCCATGTAATAATGAAGGAGCTGTGAAACCAAATGCACAACAAAACTGTATATATATATATATATATATATATATATATATATATATATATATATATATATATATATTTATATATATATACATATATATATATATATATATATATATATTTATATATACAGTTTTGTTATATATATATACACACACAAAGTTAGGTCCAGAAGAATTTGGACAAAGTGGCAAAGTGGACAAAATTTGTACCACCACAATGGATTTGAAATAAAACAATCAAGATGTGATTGGAGTGTAGACTTTCAGCTTTATTATAAGAGGTTCCACAAAAATACGGCATTTACCATTTAAGAATTACAGCCATTTTCAAAGTACTTCCATTTTCAGGGGCTCAAAGGTATTTGGACAATTGACTGAGTTGGGTACATTCTTAAAAAGAAAGAAAGCACTGGCAAGCTCAGCAACACCAAAAGACCTGGAAGACTACGGAAGACAACTAAAGTGGATGATCGCAGAATCCGTTCCTTGGTGAAGAAAAACCCCTTCACAGCATCAACAGAAGGCAAGAATACTCTGGAGAAGGTAAGCGTATCATTGTCAAAATCTACAATCAAGAGACGCCTTCATGAATGTAAATACAGAGGGTTTACAACAAGGTGCAAACCACTGGTAACATTCAAGAACAGGAAAGCCAGATCAGACTTTTAAGTTTAGATTAGATTAGAGTTGAAGTTTTGATGTTCTGTATCTCAGAGCGATTCTTCATCACACAGAAGCTTAAAATGTCTAATTTGGAATCTAATTTGTGTAGATGAATATAACTGACGAATAAAAGCTCAAAAGATGTCGTTTTCATGTCAGATGTGCGTAGGTCCAAACAACTTTTGAGATTTCTGGTCATTTAATAACTTTATTGTCCTTCATAGAGACATAATTCACTTTATAATGAGGTGTAAAAAGCACAACAACACACACCACACAAATTCACACAAATTACGCTTTTCCACATGTTCCTCTTTTACATTCTGGACTATTTATCTATCTATCTATCTATCTATCTATCTATCTATCTATCTATTTATTTATTTATTTATTATTAGCATTCAGTTAATTATATCATTCTGTTTGATGCAATATTGAAAATAACACTTCAGGTTATTCATTTTATTATTATTATTATTATTATTACTATTATTATCATATTGTCCCGGTCATTAGGTGGCGATGTCGCGCTGCTTCTGACTAAAACCATGAAGAAGATCTACTTCCGTGTTATAGTAAAAACCGTTATATTTTATTTCTACCCGTTTTCAGACTAACCCCGCCTCCTGTGTGCTGATTGGCCAACAGCTCCTTAAAGCAGTTGATTGACTGGTGCTCACTGTCACTGTCAGATTACAGATACATCAATAAAGTCTATTCTATTCTATTAATTATATTAATCTCTGCCTTAACTTCATTCATCTTAAAGTATATGGTGAATGTTTTACATTTTGGCTATTTTTTTTTTTAGTTATTATTAATTCACTGGAAAGAAGACAACAGACTGCTTAATTTTTTACCATTTTATGTTAGAAAAGTACCATACGATACTATTAATATTAAACTCTTCTAGACAGTAGAGCATTTTAATAAAATAGTTCGAAGCATGTTATAGCCATATCCTTTTTTTTTAAATTACAAATTCACAGCAAGGAATCCTCAAACACCCGGCACAAGTAACTGCACAGTTTGTGTTTCATTTTAAACATTTAAACATTCACAAACTTCATTTCAAGTCCGAATCAAAGCTACAGGGACAATGAAAACTTTTTGTTTTTTAAAAGGACAAATCAGAAGGTGTACATGCATTCACAGATGATTATTTACAGTGTTTTCATTTCTCTCTGCAGACTGAAGAGACGTCCAGCAGGAGACATCCAGCAGGAGACGTCCAGCAGGACATGACGAGCTCCACGATTATTTTTCCTTCTAAGAGTTCAGAGGAAATAAAAAAGTCATCAGTAAACAGATTTCCCCACATTGCTAATTATGTGTGAAGAAAATAGAAAAAAAAATTACCTTATCACTGGAGTCCCCATTGCTTGTGCCTGTAGAAATGGAGATACAGAAATGTGAACACACACATACACACACACACACACAATTACAATTACTCGCAGTGATAACAAACTACAATTCATTAATGAAACAGAGTTACATTAACACACAGAAGTGATTATTTCCCTATAACAGCACATCCTGCAGTGTTTTATTTTTTATTTATTAAAGAATTACAAATCATATTTTTTATCCATTTGTAGTTATATTTAATGTTGTGGAACGTCTGCAAGTTAAGTTAGTTCCTGTTCTCACTTACGTTATAGCAGCTATAAACAGTTTTTCCCTCACCAGCCTCTCTCTCTTTTCTCTCTCTCTTGAAGTTCCTGAGAAACTGCAGAGCGTAAACTCCTCTGTTTAAGTTACAGCTTTACCTCTGACTGTTACAAAGCACTGACACTGGAGACTCCTTCCATAAACATTAAACAAACGTCTCTGCATGGAAAATATCAATAATTATACACACTTTTTTATTTTGAATGTGGAGCGTCCACCGTACAAAAGAGCTGTTACTATAGAAACCGTAACGTATTGGAACGGTGTGCATTAACGTACACCGGCGATTTGCAGCTGCTACTGTATTAAGAGTGGATAATGTGACAAAAATATCATATCACGATTCTTAAAGACATTCCTACGGTACACAATATGCAGCAAAATCGCTCACAAACTACCAGGAATATAATAGTGTTCAAAAAAAAAAAATAAATAAAATGTTTGATGATTTAATTAATGATTACAGAAATTATTTTTTAAATATTTAAGTAAAAATAACTGTATTTTATTTATTTATTTATTTATTTATTTAATAAATAATACATGTATTTATTTATTTCTAAATACTTTTTTATCTTAATGGAGCAAACAAATAAATATATATTAGAAGAAATAATAAAAATCTGTAAAAATGAACAATTTACAATTTATAAGATTAGGTACAAAATTTTAGCATCATGTCAGCTGCTTCCAGTCAGTCTGTAATTATTATTTTTTTGTAAAAAATTGTGAAATAAAAATGATCGCCATATCCATGATATCTCTGAAACACATAATTTATCATGATATCGATATTATATCGTCATATCACTCAGGCCTAGCTGCACTACTGTCAGAGCTGCTGCTGTGGAAAACTAATCATCACCTTCTGACCAATCAGATTCGAGCATTTATCAACGATGTGGTGTAAATAACGGTACAAACACACATTTAGTAATGTTTATCTTACCGTTAGAGCTGAAAGTCCAGAAAAGGACCTTTATGACACCGTAAAGTACAAGAGCCACAGCGACCATGGCCATGGAGTCCTCGATAGACGGAGCACTGACACCTGAGTTACAAAAAAATAAAGTAAATAAAATAAAATAATAAAACAGAATAGAGTTACTTATTTCTGCTCTAAACAAAACCATCATTTTAAAAACTAATATTCATACAAAAGCATGAGACGGATGTTTTAACCTGGTCTTAATAAATTGTTTGGGCTTGTCTTTCTCTCACTTTGCTTCTTTGCCTGTTTCCATAGCAACAATAACATTCTTCTTCTTATTATTATTATTATTTAGCTAATGCTTATTAGCTAATGAACAGCAAAATAACCACATAAAGTGACACAGTGTTGTAATGAGTGACATTTTAATATCATTCTGCACACAAAACCTCACACTGAGTCCAGCTTTGGGAAAAGCGATCATCTTTACTCGTCAGCCATTTTGTGTGTAACGTGAGAAAATATTAAAGAAATGGGCAAAACACACAGCACTGCTTCCTTAATGGACACAACAAAAGAAATACAGTAACTGGAATAAAGTTCATGTCTGCGAAAAAGCCAACTTTCCTGCTTTTATTTCCCATGAATAAAGCCTCCAAAAATATTCTGACATTTTTGTCGACAAAGAAAAAAGACCAAGTGTATTTCAGAATATGCTCCTAAAGGGACCGTCTCAAAAACACGCATCAGCTGTGCTTTATTATTTAAAAAACAATCGTTAATAGATCATCTAACAAGTGTGCAATTTTGGGTATTATTGTTACATTTATTTTCTATAAATTTGGTTAAAATGAGGATAAAGTGATCACTGATAAACACCATTTATTTTATTACAAGTGATTTTTGTCTGTTTTTTAGTCTAATTTATTACAATTTCGTCAACTTTCGTCTTTTTAGACGCTCGCTTAATTATCCAAACTGGAGAATGAGTTTTAATGAATCATTTGAATCTGTTCAGTTAAATGATTCATTCAGAGTCACTGAGAAGACTCAAATATTTCTTCTCTAAGGCTGGTGTCACACTATTCTTTTTTTTTTCGCTAGTGCTAACTTGGCACAGGTGAGTTTTTCAGAAGAATTTCCAGAAAAACGTTGAGTGACATCGGATGTTTTTTACCTTCTGAACAATCTGTTTGCAACGAAGGTTCAGGGACAGGACAGAAACATGAGCATGGAGGACAAAGTCCCGGTTATAAAATGAGCCTTGTTAGTGAGCTAATATGAGAAGATTTACGACAATTTCATTGTTAATATTCCAACACTGAAATGTAACGTTCACTGGGACGTGATGTGACGTGTCACTTTATCTGTGGCTGCATACAGTCAAGCTCAAATTCTCTTGATTTTCTGCCTCAAAAGCTACAGCAAAGACAAACACCAGAGTTTAAATCATCTGCATTAGTGATAATGAACGTGATCTAAAGAGCAAGCTCGGCTAGTTAGTTAGCTAATACTAGCTAAGACTGCTAAGAGTGGTGTTATATTCAGAGTGTGTGACTCACCGATGACATTCAGAGTCACAGTGGCCCGTCGAGATCCTCCCTGGTGTTTGGCTACGCAGCTGACCTCTCCGCCTCGCCCGAGTCCCAGTTTAAACGAGTCGAGCTCTAGGCGAGAGCTCTGGCTGTAGGTGCCGTCTCTGGCCTGCCTGTGGCCCGTCACGCTGCCCTGACCGAGCGAGCGCTTCTTCCCCTCAGCGTCAGTGAACTCCCAGTCCAGGTCCAGAGACAGGGAATAGAAACCGGAGGCCTCGCAGTGGACCGTCACCACCTGCCCCGGGACAGACAGCGGCAGAGGGGAGGGGTACACCGCCAGCACTGGAGGCTCTGCAACGAGGAAGGAGAAGATATGCAGAGAGAGAGACAGAATTGGAGACTGAAGATGAGAATGGAGTCGAACATCATCATTGTGGCAAAAAATGGCATAAAAATGCTAATAATATTTTGAATAAACATGAAAAAGATGGAGATTATTAAGAGCACATTATTATTATTATTATTATTATTATAATACATAATATATGGTATTGCAATGCATTATAATTTTTAATTCAATTCAATTCTATTTTATTTACACAGTGTTTTAATAATGGTCACTGTCACAATGCAGCTTTACAGAACTCTGGATACAAATTTTAAAATTTAAATTAAGCCCTAATGAGGCGAGAGACGACAGTGGCGAGGAAAAACTCCCTGACGGGACAAGAGAGAGAAACCTAGAGAGGAACCAGACTCAGTAGGGAACCCATCCTCTTCTGGGTGATGCCATGGGTGATAAAACATATTCCATATTACACAAATTTCCCATAGATGCAGTTTTTCCAGAAAAAAAAAGTTTTTTACTAAAGTTGTCAAACCTAAATAAATAAATAAATAAATAAATAAATCTGCCAGATTTACAAACATTTCAGATTTTCTTTCTAATGACATGTGTAATTTTCCAAGCATGCTCATACTACAGCTGATTGAGATCTAGCCATGGCCATAAACCTCCATAAAAGGCAAAGCTCACAGTGAGCTGAAAGCAACAAAATGACGACTAAATGGTGAAAGAGCCTCCTAAGTGCAGCTCTGCGTTAATGTTACTCAGAGACTGTAGCGCCTCAGCTACCTTAGACACACGCTAACTCTTCCTCCTTTTATAGGGCGCCATTACTTTCGAACAGCTAGCTTTATATGGATTTCTTTTCTATAAATTGCTTTCTGAGTTTTCATGAGAATGTATATTAAACTGGTGTGTAAGTGAAATAAATAAGTGACAGCGTAATCTATATATAAATTTTCATGAACACTACATTACTTGTGTAAATACTCTTGCGAACGATTTACGAATAACTTCATTCGTAAGTCTAAGGGCAGTTGTTCTCAGGTCACGTGTAAAATATTAGCGATGAGCAAAACAATAATAATGAGTCCCAGAAGGTGACTGAAAACTCACCCACTATCTCCAGCTCTAAGGCCACCTGAGCCAGAAGGTGAGGAAGGTAAACGGTGCAGATGTACGTCCCAGCATGCCTCACTTGGGCTTCTTTCAGAACCAGTGATGCGTTTCCTGTCTCGTAAAGACCCACGATGTCCAAGTCAGCATCTGTCTCTGACGTCTCGGCGAAGCGATCGTTCTTCCCGTCGTAGGCCACGACCAGCCTGCCTTCACCCCGGAACTGGTAGCGCCACTCCACAGCGAAGCCAGAACCATGCAGCGGTGAAGACGGGTCGACCCAGAAGCCACAGTCCAGGACAACCGGATCCCCGAGTCTGGACCGGACGGTGGAGGTTTTACTGGAGACGCTGAGGATTACTGAGAGAAGCAGTGAGGGGAAACAAGAAAGAGTGACAGAAATTGAAATGTTAAAAATAAATGAAATTAAAAATTAATTAACTGATTGATTGATTTTTTATTTCAAGACCATTTTATTTTAATTTTACTAGTTATAAACCTAATTAGTTACACACTTCAGAGGTTAACTACTACTGGTTAATTAGTTAAGAGAAATAAAATTTTAAATTAAAAGTGAATTCAATTAAAAGTAAATTTATTTATTTACTCTTATGTGCTTATGTTTAATTTCAGGAGCATTTTAAAAGGCCATTAATTATTCTGTATTAATTATAAAATTTATTAATTAGCTACTACTAATTAATTAGCTAAAATACATTTAAATTACAACACAATTTACTAATTAATTAATTTACTAATAAACTAATAAAACCACATTTTTATAATACTCCTGAAATTTAAATAAATAAATAAATAAATAAAAAGTAACTCCTATGAAGCAGCTGATTTTCATTTTATATTTTGATTATTTTCGTCAAATTTGTTAACGCAGAACAATTTATTTTTTTAAAGCAAAGATTTTGCTAGTACGTCTGTATAAAACTGATTCGGTGACTAAAATCTCACTCAACACCTACGAATCTTTCACATCCAACATGCAAATGATCAGAAACTGACAATGTCGTAACCATAAATATTGTGCTTTTTTCTGTAAGAAGACGCTGAGTTAAAATTTATGGAAGGAGTCTCCAGTGTGAGTGCTTTCTATCAGTTTCAGCCATAGTGATGTGTTTTATTCATCTGATACAACAGCAATTTCCCAACACTACAAAACACGCTGCTTGTCATGTTACCGAGCAACCAAACCGAGTGTAAACATCTCCGTCCTGAAGATGTCAGAAAACGTAAAGTTGTCAGTTGTTACTATAGAAACGATAACGTACCAGTACAGAGTGCATTAATATAAACCTGTGATTCGCAGCTGCACTACTGTCAGAGGTGCTGCTACAGAAAATTAATCAACACCTTCTTTGACCAATCAGAATCCAGAATTCAACAGTCACTGTGGTGTAATTAATTATAATATAAAGTTGTGTTGTGTAAATTATAACTATAAAACCCATTTACCGCTCGGCTCTTTAGAGCCAGTCGGCGCCCGCATCACATTCGCCAGCGTCAGTTCTCCGTTAAGACCTTGTGCTGATACAGAAAACCAGTCGGCGCTCAGGTAGATGGGGCTTTGAGCGGAGGAGGTGAGAGGGGCGGCCCATTTGACCATGGAGGCTTGAGGGGTGAAAGGGTTTATCTCACACTGCGGTTTGTTCACAGAGCCCTCTGGTGGATGGAGGGCAGAGCTGCAGAAGGTGGACGCAGGATCTGGAGAATTAAAAGCAAAAAAGTGCATTGTGGTCAAATATAGCAAGTGATCACTGTATTCCAATTCATTTACACATCAAAATATACATCATACTGACCAGACACGTAGTAAATTCTGGAGGGAGTGATGTCTGATGGAGGTTTATGCTCAATCTTCTCGCTGTCGGGGTCGGTTCTGATGTACAGCGCAGATTTCTCCTGGCTCATTCCCGCTGAGAAACCTCCACCACCCGGCCTTTCCTGAACAAACCAGCACTCCAGCACCGAGCATCTTGAACTACACACTGCAGCCGAACAGACACAACTGACTTTTATTAACACGTCGCAGTTCTCCAAGCAAAAACAATTCAGTATATACGGGAGACAGTGAAAAAAAAAGATGGCACACTGTAGAATAGAGTGTAGCAGAACCTCCTTTAGGTATAAATACATTAATGTGTACATAATATATAATATGTACACCTTCATACATAATATACATGAATGTGATAATAAAATGAAATTGACCATGAATTTGTCTAACCAATAAAGTCGATTCATAATAATAGGAAAGAAAGAGACGTCCACTTTTGCTAGCAGGGCCTGAGAATTGGCAAATCTTGAAAACTTTAGCCAAGGGAAAACAAGAGGAAGAGCTGTGTCTTAAATAATTACGGAAAAACAAGTAAACATAAAAATCAGGGAACTGGCGATTATTAGGTGACATCACACTGAACCTTTGCCTCGCTGTTTTTTAATATTGCTTGTTGCTCACCATTGTGACTATTTATATATTTTCCTTCCAAAATCGTACCAGGAACGCTTGTAATCGCCTGATTTTTGATCCCCATTGGCAAAGAAAATAGCGAGATTGAAATCCACCATCTGGAGCAACAGAAAAGTGTTCACTCTATTGTTGAGAGAATGCAAGTAGGAATCTTGAACCACAGATATTCATGGCCAGGCGTCCAAGACAAGAAGGTGTGCTCTCTCTGCCCTGACGATCAGTGCGACAATAGTCAATCATGGGCTTCTGTATGTGGAAGAGGGCAGATAGCGCTTTCCTCCCTAAGCTAGAGCTAGCAAGTGGGTGAAAATTGGAATGACAAATTGGGAAAAAATTGTGTAAAAATCCAAAAAAACTGGATTCAAACGTAAAGTACATCGTTTGTTTACTAACAGTAAAGATGCCTCACTGTTGCACTTCTACATCAAGGACATAAGAAGCCACATTCTTATTAATAAAGAAAGGAAAATGGCCATTTAAAAACAAAAAGAAACCACAGCACACCCTCTGGCCTGCTACTGGCTAATACTTTCAAGGTTTGTGCAATTGCAGGTTTAAAGTTTGCCAAAGTGAAATTAACTGCTAGCCATGCAGAATTTCTTTGTTGTGTTACCAAGTCCTTTCCCATTTAAGTGATTCGTCAGTCAAGTGTTTTTTGTGTTCTGAGTGGACTGCTCTTTCTTGTTCTTGCCGAAACAAATAGGCACAATGTTGCAGGTGAAATCTGTTTCTTGTGTTCACTGAAATGAAAAAACTCATGACATTATTTCAATTACTTTACATATTTTGGAGAATCGGACCAGCTGAGTGTGATGATAAATGTTTCAGGTGGATACAATCAGAAATAACTGGAGGCCCGGGCAGGCACGATTACGTCCTCGTCATACTTCATCCAGAGATGAGGTGATGTAACTGCTGAGCAAATGGACGAAGTGCAGACCTTTGTTTGCCGTGTTGTGCACACGGTATCCGAGGGCGAACTCTGCTCTAATCGACTGAGCTTGCGATTGAAGCATTCGTATGCGACAGACGAAACAAAACCACAGACAGTATACAAGCTCATAAACTCAGGATGGTGGTTTCGTCTTCACACAATCCTTGCAGACGTTGTCTCTGTATGAAGTCTGCAGTCTGAGTGTTTGGTGGGTGTGGTGGCCAGGCATTTCCAGCGAATGTGAAACCGGTTCTCCTTCCTAATCTGTAGCCAAAATGCACCGATTTCCAAATTACAACTGCAAACTCCAAGCAGGAAGCTGGCAGCGAGCAAATAAAATGGCAGCCAACAACAAAAGCTTGCAGCAAGGAAGCGAAATGTGAAAGCAAAGGCAATTCCTGAGCTCCGAAACGAAATCAGACAATACTGTTAAACAACACAGAAGCTTTATTTTGAGTTATTTAAGCATGGCATTTTGCATTTGTCCCATTTGTAAGACATTCTTACTGAAAACTGATACTTGGGGAAGAAAAAGTGGGGTATTTTTGATACCTATCAAATCCCATACAGGAAGAAGTACACAGCAGTGCATGTCGCAGTACTGCCATCTGTTCTTATGTAGTGTAAAAGATATCCAGTGAGATCTAGTGTACATCACACTGCTATGTCTTTCACACGATCACAATGCCAGGTCAGATGTTTGACTATTTATTTCTGCGTGTGTGTTACTCACCATCACCCAGCAGAGCAAACGCAATCACAGACAGTTTATAGATGGTGGAAAGATCCTTCATGGCTCCTTTTAGCTGTTAAATCAGCGACTTTCTGCTGCTTTTGCTGTCTCCAAATGAACAACACACAATAACAGACTTCCCCTAAAACTCCCAGCGCACATAACACAACACTTTCACTTTCCCTCCTCAACTGCGCATGCGCAGGGAAATCCCCCCCCCCCACACCGAGCGCGCGCGCACTGATCTGAGGTCAGCCGTTAGTCAGACTGCGCGCACGTGCCTGCTTATAAATCTAATACATTTAAATCAAATAAAATTTTTTTTAGGATAAATGGGATTATACTGTTATAGTATATTATAAATTCTGAGAAATATTAATAAATATATATTTTTCTGTGTAATATACCAGAAGTCCACTTGGTGGCGCTGAAAGCCGACCGTTAGAAAATTCTCTAAAAAAAAAAAAAAAAAAAAAAAAAAAAAAAGTTATTGGACGTCACGTGACTTATTTGAAATTCGAGCTCGAACACTACAGCAGCAAGAAGCGTGTTTTTATCCTAAAGTTCATGCAGAAATACACAGCTGTTCCTCAGAAATGTCAAATAATAATAATAATAATTATAAGAAGAAGAAGAACAACAACAAGGACATTAATAATAATAATAATAATGATAATAATAATAAGAAGAAGAACAAGAACAAAAATTACATTAAGAAGAAAAAGAAGAAGAAGAAGAACAACAACAACAACAAGGACATTAATAATAATAATAAGAAGAAGAAGAAGAAGAAGAAGAAAACAGAAGGACATTAATAATAATAAATATTATTATTATTATTATTATTATTATTATTATTTGTATAGCATATTTTATTTGTATAGCATGTTTATCAGTGGACATTGTCACAAAGCAGCTTTATAGAAATAATAATAATAATAATAATAATAATAATAACAATGTACCAATGACATTTGTATAGAAGCAACTAAACACATCTTTATGATAAACTATTTATCTACAAATCTTGGAGAAAAAATATCAAGTTAAGACGATTTTTATTCTCATTCCTCTATATAGTTCATACACTGTACACTGGAAAGAAATGTGGTTTCTCCAGGACTGTGGTGAAAAACGTAATACAGGAGCAGAGTACACACAGGCAAAAAAAACAGCAGCAATACAGAAAACACACAGGACACGTGCATGTGCATGTTAACTAGACAAAACAGTAAAACAGTGTTATGTGGAAAAACTAGTGCAGATAATCGACTATGAAGAGAAGAATAGGAGAAAAACATGCAGTTAAATATAGCAGCATTATAAAGTGCAGGTTCATGACAGTGTGCAAAAAAACAGCAACAATACAATAAACACACAGGACAATAAAAACCAAGGACAGTGCATATTAACTAGACAGGACAAAAAAACAGTGTTATGTGGAAGAACTAGTGCAAATAACTGGCTCTGAAGAGAAGCATAGGTTAAAAACGAGCAGTGAAAAGAGTTGCGTAATAGTAAATAATTGTCCCACAGCAGCATTATAAAGTGTGATGGTTTCGTGTGATGGTGGGTGTTGAGAAGGGTTTGAATATTCCCGGTGAGCGTACGGAGGCAGGAGTGTGTTGAGTATTCAGACTCCTTCAGAGGAGAAGCTGTAGTGGAGTCTGGTTGTGGTGACATGTACGCTCCTTTACCTTCTGCCAGGTAGCAGGAGGGTGGAGACTTCTTGAGAGTTGTAGGAGGAGACGTCCACAATCCTGGTGGCCTTGAGGATGCAGCGGTTGTTATAAGAGGCGTTGATGTTGGGTAAAGAGGCCCTGATGACCTTCTCAGCTATTCTCACCATTCCTGTACCAGACAGTGAGACAGCTGGTCAGGACGCTCTCTGTCATCCCCCTGTAGAAGGTGGTCAGGATGGAGCTCTCTTCAGCCTCTGCAGGACGTGGAGATGCTGCTGGACCTTCTTGGCTAGGCAGGTGGTGTTGATAGTCCAGGAGAAATCCTCTGTAATGTCCTCTAACATTCGAGCTTTTGACTCTCTCCACAGTTGCTATACTTATTAAGATAAAAGATCACATATTGTATATATGCCATATAAATATATAAATATAAATCTGAAGAGATCACTAACAGAAAATGTATTCATGTGTTAAGTCGGTACATAAACAATAAAAACAGGTAATCTTCAGAAATCTACAATGTGCTTAAATGCACATAGATGTAAGCAGATGCCCAATACAGAGCTAGAATTAAACTTTAAAATATAACATTGATCAAGAACATTTTTTTTTAAACAATAAAAAAGGGAGTTATACAGATAAATACCTGAGAAATAGGGAATTGTGCAGGGACGGTGTTAAAGAAGCATGTTTATTTAAGTAACTTTTATTTCTAGAGCACATTTAAACATAGCTTACACTGAACGAATGACATAAAAAATTAATAATAATAATAATAATAATAATAAACATATAAAAATACATAGAGAGACAATGTAGAGCAGCAAACAAATAAATAAATAAATCTAAACTAAATAAATGACACTATGTTGTGCAAACTAAAGGAAATTTCATTACATGTTTATTGCTTCTAGCATATAAAGTGAACTAGTTAATAAATTAAATACATTTAAAATAATATATACAGTGGATCACTGAGTTGCCACAGTGTTGTGAAGGACGTCTCCATCATCCAATCAGCGCTCTGCTCGTAGACGTACTCTGTTAACCAATCGTAGAGCATAACGTGGATTACGATCCAACCAATCAGAGTGCAGGAAGGCGGGATTTGTCTGAAGACGGGTATGGAAAGAAAACTAATAACACGTCGGAAAACCCACAAGACTTCCTGTAGCCCGCGTAGCTGAAACCGTAGCTTCTTAAACGAGTTATTATTAGTTTCTTTTGAAGGAGGTTTAGGTATGAATACGGTTTTATCGAGGGCGAACTCGCTGTTCGCCTTTTCTCTGAGTGTAATGGCGGCTCTGACTTTCGGCTGCTTCATCACCACAGCGTTCAGAGACAGAAGCGTTCCGGTGAATATCCACGTCTCCAGAGTGCTCCTGTGAGTCTACCCTTCTGATTTTATTCACTTTTTCACTTCTCTACACCTTCTCCTGCTTCACATTGAACATTCTGCAACAGTTTGTGCTTGCATAACCCTCCATACGGCTCTAACAAAAGCCAAAGCTCCTCTAATGGCGCGTACATCACCTCATTAAAGGTGCAATAGCCGATCTGTTTTTATTTCTTACTTGCACAAATAATCTGCAAAATATCTACAGCATGATAAATAATAATGGTTTAATTCATAATCTCAGGACAAACGTATTATGTGGCTGAGAAAACACCATTAGGAAAACAGCTTCCGGTCCGGAATGCTTGTTTTTGTTTGTCGTTTTGTATACACTCTAACCTACGGGCCACCGTAGATCCAAGGGGCGGGGCTTCGTGAATGAAAGGGGCGTGGATAAAGGCGTTTAAAAAAGTGCAACTATCCGTCCTAAATAGATTAGAATTAGTGCGTAACAAATCGTAGTATAATGAAACGAGGATCCCGAAGGTTTCCGGATGGTCTGCGATTTCCGGTAGATTTTCAAAGTGTGGATCCGTGGACACTTTTTCAGCTAATATTACCCACAAGTCCTTGCGCAAGGGAGGGTGGGAGGAGTTTTGTGACGGTTTGCTTCACCAGATTCAAGGACGCATTTTAGAGAAATGTAAATGAAATGTGGAAAAATAAATCAAAGGAATGGTAAATTCAATGATATAGTATAAATGCTATAAGGAATAATGAATGAAGTAAAGCTGAAATGCAGCGAGGAGTTTGTTTACGGTGACGGTGTGCGTAACTAGGCAACAACGTTCTCTTGCGTTACATGACGTGTTAGTTATTACGTCCTGGTACCTGCATACTCTTTTTTTTCTACACACTCAAAAAGTGTACATATCCAGATAGCTAACCCACCTACTTAACCGTTAGCGAGCTAATCTTGAAAAAAATTTGGCTAATCTTACCTAATGCACCTTCACTGCACTGTATAGTGTAGAATCTAGAGTTTGTTTGCTCCCTACGTAGTGCACTGTATTTTCAGGATGTCACATTTGATACACGTTCCACGTTCCTGAATAGCGGCGATACGTGATGCTCATAATTGTGTGTGTGTGTGAGTATTTATTAATTAATTATTAATTAATTCTGATGTTGGTGTGTTTTTGTTTTCTGTCCCCTCCAGAAAAAATGTGGACGACTTCACAGGACCAAGAGAAAGGAGTGATTTGGGTTTCGTGACCTTTGACCTTTCTGTTGATATCCTTTGTTTTATGTAAAAGCCGACTTTGTGTGTCTGCAGCCTGTTTCATAAAAAGCCTACGTTTAAATGTTGTAAACACGTTGTAACCACGGATGGATTGCGCAGGGCGCAAATCACCATCTTGTTCCACACGAAGCAATACGACGGCTCTTTTCTTACTTTTCTCCTCAAAAACACAACCAACAAATCATTAAAGTGTAGCTGGACAGCGAGCGGCGACAACAGGTTGAGTCTTTTTTGGACTGTTTTAGTTCAGAGTTTGTTTTTTAATCCATCAGGAAAAAATGAGCACTAGTGTTTTTCTCTCCCCTCCGTCAGAGAGACGGTAGCCGACCTCTGTGAGATCGTGTATGCGGAAGAGGGTAGATAGCACTTTCCTGTCAGTGTTGCCAGTTTAGACTTTGTCTGTAGATTTGGTGACTTTTTAGCTCATTTGGCGACTCTACTCACCCTCACTGCTTCTTTTTGTCTGCATTCCTAAGAGAAAGTTCTGTATTTTGTAAATGCGTAAAGTTTAATTTGTGGGGCCGTGACCAAAGATGACTCTGTAAGGAATAAATTATAATCTCTCATTTTCTGTTCTAATAAAACTTTCATCTATTTTATTAAAGTTTAAGTGAAAGTCTTCCTTCTTCATTTTCCGTAAGGTGTAATTTGATATGCCAGTGATCATGATGAATAAATTAATATGCAGATTAGTCTATGGCGTCGTCTAGTGACTCTTTCTGAGCGCAACTTTCCTCTGAGAAGAGCTCACACTTCCTCCAAGTGATTTAGCTTCACTCTCCCTGGCTAGCTGTCATGAAGGAGAGCTGACTGTGTGTGTGTGTGTGTGTGTGTGTGTGAGAGTTTGAGACCAATCAAGGCCA
>NC_069712.1:3272500-3317500 GCF_027358585.1 Pangasianodon hypophthalmus | reverse complement strand
ACTGTGTAGGTATTCAGTGAACATTAATATTTATGGTGTTAATTTCAAACTGTTAGAAAAATCCAACACTTAAGGTGTTCGTTTAATGCTGTAAGTATTAAATATACATTCCATAAATCCCTAAGGTGTTAATTTAACATTGTGAGCGTAAACCCAACACTTCAGGTGTTTATTTAGGTATTGACTTAGGTATTAATACCTAAGGTATTAATTCAACACTGTGAGAGTAACCCTAAAACTTCTAGTGTTAGGAATTAATGTTTACTCAACACCTAAATAAACATCTGAAGTGTTGGGTTTACTTGTACAGTGATGAATTAGGTATATACCTTAGGTATAAATGTTCACTCAATACATAAATAAACACCTGAAGTGTTGGGTTTACTTGTACAGTGTTGAATGAACACCTTAGGTATTAATGTTTATTCAATACCTAAGAAGTTAATTATTAATTCCATGTTAATTCAACATTGTTAAAGCAAAACCAACACTTCTAGTTTTTCTTTAGGTATTAAGTGAACATTAATACCTAAGGTGTTTATTCAACACTGTGAGAGTAAACCTAAAACTTCTAGTGTTAGGTATTGAGTAAACATTAATACCGAAGGTGTTAATTCCACACTGTAAGAGACACTGTAACACATCAGGTATTAATGTATTGCTGTAGGTATTGAGTGAACATTAATGTCTAAGGTGTTAATTTAACATTGTGAGAGTAAACCCAACACTTCAGGTGTTTATTTAGGTATTAAGTGAACATTAATACCTAAGATGTTAATTCAATACTGTGAGAGTAAACCTAAAACTTCTAGTGTTAGGAATTAATGTTTACTCAACACCGAAATAAACACCCAGAAGTGTTGGGTTTACTTGTACAGTGATGAATTTGGTATATACCTTAGGTATAAATGTTCACTTAATACCCAAATAAACAGCTGAAGTGTTGGGTTTGCTTTCACAATGTTGAATTAATACCTAAGGAATTAATGATCTCTTAATACCTACAGCAATACATTAACACCTGATGTGCTAGATTTACTCTTACAGTGTGGAATTAACTTCTCAGGTATTGAGTAAACATTAATACATAAGGTGTTAATTCAACACTGTGAGAGTAAACCCAACACTTCTAGTGTTAGGTATTGAGTAAACATTAATACATAAGGTGTTAATTCAACACTGTGAGAGTAAACCCAACACTTCTAGTGTTTCTTTAGGTGTTGAGTAAACATTCATTCCTAAGAAGTTAATTCCACACTGTAAGAGTAAATCCAGCACATCAGGTGTTAATGTATTGCTGTAGGTATTGAGTGAACATTAATTTCTAAGGTGTTAATTTAACATTGTGAGAGTAAACCCAACACTTCAGGTGTTTATTTAGGTTTTAAGTGAACATTAATACCTAAGGTGTTAATTCAACACTGTGAGAGTAACCCTAAAACTTCTAGTGTTAGGTATTAAGTGAACATTAATACCTAAGGTGTTAATTCAACACTGTGAGAGTAACCCTAAAACTTCTAGTGTTAGGAATTAATGTTTACTCAACACCTAAATAAACACCTGAAGTGTTGGGTTTACTTGTACAGTGATGAATTCGGTATATACCTTAGGTATAAGTGTTCACTCAATACCTAAATAAACACCTGGAGTGTTTGGTTTGCTTTCACAATGTTGAATTAACACCTAAGGAATTAATGTTCTCTTAATACCTACAGCAATACATTAACACCTGATGTGCTAGATTTACTCTTACAGTGTGGAATTAACTTCTCAGGTATTGAGTAAACATTAATACATAAGGTGTTAATTCAACACTGTGAGAGTAAACCCAACACTTCTAGTGTTAGGTATTGAGTAAACATTAATACATAAGGTGTTAATTCATCACTGTACAAGTAAACCCAACACTTCTAGTGTTTCTTTAGGTGTTGAGTAAACATTCATTCCTAAGAAGTTAATTCCACACTGTAAGAGTAAATCCAGCACATCAGGTGTTAATGTATTGCTGTAGGTATTGAGTGAACATTAATTTCTAAGGTGTTAATTTAACATTGTGAGAGTAAACCCAACACTTCAGGTGTTTATTTAGGTTTTAAGTGAACATTAATACCTAAGGTGTTAATTCAACACTGTGAGAGTAACCCTAAAACTTCTAGTGTTAGGAATTAATGTTTACTCAACACCTTGTACAGTGACGAATTTGGTATATACCTTAGGTATAAGTGTTCACTCAATACCTAAATAAACACCTGGAGTGTTTGGTTTGCTTTCACAATGTTGAATTAACACCTAAGGAATTAATGTTCTCTTAATACCTACGGCAATACATTAACACCTGATGTGCTAGATTTACTCTTACAGTGTGGAATTAACTTCTTAGGTATTGAGTAAACATTAATACATAAGGTGTTAATTCAACACTGTGAGAGTAACCCTAAAACTTCTAGTGTTAGGTATTGAGTAAACATTAATACATAAGGTGTTAATTCAACACTGTGAGAGTAAACCCAACACTTCTAGTGTTTCTTTAGGTGTTGAGTAAACATTCATTCCTAAGAAGTTAATTCCACACTGTAAGAGTAAATCCAGCACATCAGGTGTTAATGTATTGCTGTAGGTATTGAGTGAACATTAATACCTAAGGTGTTAATTCAACATTGTGAGAGTAAACTTACGACTGCGTGTAATTCAACACCCCAGGTACTGAGGAAACACTTCGGTGTTCATTCGGGGGATGAGCACAGGGGAAAGTGCAGGTTTCTTTTCTTTTCTTTCTTTCTTTTTTTTTTTAATGCAGGTTGCCATAGTTGCGCCATAATGAAATAAATAATCTCCGGACACGAGCGTGTCTGATGTGCACGGGTTAAAAAACACAGATGCGCGCGCGCCAGAGAGCCGCTGTTTTCTTGCGGTTCTCATCCGCACGCGCGCGCGCGCGTGTGTGTGTGTGTATGTGTATGCGTGTGGATGTGTATGTATACATTTACGCGTGTGCATACGCGCGCGCGTGTGTGCGTGCACTCGTTTCTGTTCTCCGGTGGTCATTCAGTTATCCATTCATTTTTTTTTTTTTCTTAAGACTACACGTGTTTCTTCGGCGGCTCATGCACGGAGGGTAAGGTGAACGATGTGTGCGCGCGACCAGCATCACTCCGTCCCTCCCTCCCTCCGTCCCTCCACCCCCCCTTATCCTGCTTTATTATTTAATTTTTTTTTTTTTTTGACCAGTTAAGCGCGCAAATTCCCGGCACGCGCGAAATCTCCAGTCGCACGCGCGTTCCGTCTCGAGGCGCAGTGCGAGTGAGTGAGTGAGGGAGTGAGTGAGCGCGAGCGCGAGCAGCATCAGCAGCAGCAGCAGCGCCTCGTGAGATTTTTTTTTTTTTTCTCCCCCTCACCTCGCGCGGCTCCTTATTTTCAAATTTATTTATTTATTTATTTTTCCTCTCCAACGGTCGAGCGCGTGCGTCGTCCGTTGGGCGTTCAGAGAGAGCAGCAGAAAAGCCACTTCTTCTGAGACGGGTTTGTTTCCCGAATCACCGATTCCGAAGGGGAAGAAAAACAACAACAACAACAACAACATCAACAACAAACACACCGACTCCTCGGAAAGGTAAAAAAACAAAACAAAAAAACAAAAAAAGCAATTAGTATATCCACATTTTTTTTGTCTTTATTTAACACTGGAGAGCCGTTATGTCTTAATTAAAACGTGCACGCGCAGTCAGGTGCGACGCGACCGTTACTCCTTAACGGCTGAAATTCAAATTCAAATGACAAAAAATAACGACGTCTCCGCGTGCTTGAAGTGTCCTAATGAGCTAAGTTAACCTGTTGATATCGTTTGCTAACTACTAAACTACTCATGGGGTTGTTGAGACGATTTCTGACAACAAAAAACTGGTGTATAGGTAATTATTTTTTAAAAATTAGCATAGACTGCTAATTACATTGCTTAGTATTTTGTGGTGGTGTGCTTATATGAGGTGATATAACATGTTTCACTCTTTTAGCTAATGATTGAGTTGAGTTTCAACACAGACAGACAGACAGACAGATTCACATCAGGTGTGTGTGTGTCAGCTGGTCATTAAGTCATTTAGACGTGTGTGTAGGTGAGAGAGAGAGAGATATTGACTGACTAAACTAATCTAAACTGAACCCTGAAGATTTTGGACAGTTTGGAAGTTCTAGGCCTACCTTGAACAGGTGAGTGTAATGAATTTCCATTTGTGTAAATTACCACATTTGATATCCTTTAAATATTTAACACCACCACCATGGCTAGCTTGAGCACTAGCAGTAGGTGTTGATTTATGACTGGTGATTTTGCTGTGGACTTTTTTAAATGCAATGTTTTCATTTTAAAGTTTTCTTACTCGGTCACAAAATCAGTCATGATCCCATTAACAGATTTGGAGGTTTCAGTTTCATCACATTTTGTGTTTGTGTATTTTATTATATATATAACTTGTGAAATCTTTTACATGGAAGAACTCACTAGTGTTGATGCTAGGAGAAAGGATTTTCTGGATCATCACCCTTGGTTTGTTTAATATGGGTTTCCGTAAATCTGTTTTGAGACTGTTAAAAGAGCAATCTGGCAAATGTGAATTTAAATTTACATTGTGTCCCGACTATACTCCTGTAAGCATATTCATGAACACATTTGTTATATCAGCTGTGCATTAACTTTGCACCGATGTGCATTGCGGTATGAACCGACTCGAGTACTGAGTTGCAGATTGTTCCTTTTCTTTCTCGTAAAAACTAATGCATGTGTAGAAAAAAAAAAGGGGGAGTTACACATCTGTGTCTGGGCATCCTTATCTGTCCCGAATCCCTCCGGTACGTTGTTTTTAATCAGTGGGAGACATTTTCACCTGAACAGATGGCAAAAAAGCAAATAAATAAATAAATAAATCTCCTAAATATCCATTCTGAGCAGATTTACAGGCCCGTGCAATGTGATTTTTTTGTTTTTTGTTGTTTTTTTTTTTTTTTTTGTTCATTTTGTCTGTAATGTGTCTTTATGACTCCATCTTGTGTTGGATATTCCTGGAAGAGCTGTCTCGGATCTCAGGCTCGCGCAGCAGCCCGAGGAACTCAGTAGCACTCTTCAAGGTGTTTTAAAATCAAGTTCATCCAAGATAGGCTTTATTGAAATCGGAGCGCCTCGCTTTGTAACTGCATTAGTTTCCGCTAATGGGAGATCACCAGCTCCGTTCCAGTGTTCAGATTTAACGCCTGATGTCCGTTTGGAGGCTTTTATCGCAGATTATGATCTTTATACTAGCTAAAATATGTGGCAGTAGGCCCTGGAACAGGTGCCAAACAACACAATTAGGCGATCAATAAGGTGATGAAGCAGCTAGAGAGAAAGAGAGAGAGAGAGAGGGAAGAAGTGGAAGATCTGGAGGTACACAGAGAGAGAGATAGAGACATTGTAATTAAGGATAAATGGGGGCAGGGAGACACAGACGAACGCCTGCTGCAGGTAATTTGTTTTTATTGAATATATTTATCAACATTAAATGACTTTTTTATTTTGGGAAAATGAAAGGAACTTCAGCCCGGGCCCGTTTGCGTACATAAATCGCGTGATTCGACATAGCAGAGAGCAGCTGCCGAGCTCACGAGGGCATTTTTTGCTGCGCGCCGGCTCCTTGATGGATTGCGACCGCGGCGCTCTCATCGGGATTGATTATCAATATGCGTCATTTGTTTTCTTTATTACACCTTTTCCCTCATTTACCAAGAAACCCAAAGAATTTAATAAGATCCGTCATGCAGTTCTGCGGCTCTTTATTATATTGTGCCTCGTGCGATCGTTGCTGTCAGAAAATCCTCCTTTATTACTGTATCGTTTAGACACACTCGTTTGGGTTTAAGTTTATAGCCTCTTACGGAGGAAGCACATGGAGGACACTGTAATATCTGTGTAGACGCAGTATGAACCCTGACGTGCAGCGTTGCTCCCGTTAACACGTGCATTGTGTTTATGAATTGTAACGGCGGTGTTATGTAGAAGCTAGCTGGAGATAGAATGAATAATGTCGACGCTTTATTGGAATAAATGATGCACATGTACACAAAGCATACAATTTTCATCATAGCAAAGCAATACAATCCTTGCAGAAGTTAAAAAATTAAAGTCTCTCTCTCTTTTTGCGTTATATAGCCAGTCCGTCTGCCTCTTTCACACTTGGGTATTATCATGAATCACACACTAAGTAACATGTTTATTCATTACTAGATTAGTCTACGCAATAAATTCAGTGTATTGACAAATCCACGTCAGTGACTTTGCTTCATTTGGTCTGTAATATAATAGAACAAACAGGCATGTGTCTAGTCTATTAAATCTAAACTTATTTTCATGGTTTGAGATCACGTGCAATGTACCACTGTCCAAAATAAAGTTCTTGTCCTTATCCTGCCTCTCATATTGAACACATCGGTCACAGAGTGTTAAATGCGGCGATGTCGAACCAATTATCGCCACATTTCTGCTTCCCATTGAAGCAAACACGCGAACATGTTCAATAACTGCTCGTCAAATCACCATAGATGACGAGGGAAGAAATTGTGATTGGCTCCTTTCTATCCGTCTGATGATTTTCACCTCTATAAACCCACTCACCATCACGTCACCGTTTAGTGTAGCCTTTGTTTCTCTCCACTTTCCAGAACTTCTAACACTTAGAGAATTAACGTTTTCCCAATTAGAAATTCTCTAGCCTGTTTTCTCTTCATGTGTGTAAATGTGGCTTTGAGTTGTGGAAAAGCAAATATTATTATTGTTAATATTGTTATTAATTTTTTTTTTTTTAACTGTTTATGTAAAATTCTATTAGTTTTTTTTCCTAACATACCTTCAGCTGTGAAATACTTGAAGCTTAGTACCTAATTTCCCTAAAGTGAAAGATAACTTGTTTATCTCAATTAAATAAACTTTCTGACTTTTATTATGGAATATTTTACATATTTTACAGAGAACTTACAACATTAAAAAAGACCAGTGCAAAAAAAGGGAGACTTTTTTAATCACTAGATGGACAAAGGAAGGACAAAAGGAAAGAGTAGAAAATGGCAAAAAAAAAAAAAAAAAACTTTTTTGTTCCTTGTTTTACAGTACATCCTGTAAACACTTGTTATTCTTTTTTTTTTCTTTCTTTTTTTTTTTTTTTGCACTTTCTGAATGAATGCGGACGGAGCAGGTCATGTTGCACCAGTCTTGGCATGTTTTTAATTAAAATGTGCAGTTTCTCATATTTTCACCCTGCACAAGTGGACTAAATATTTGTAATTAAATATATGTATATTTGTACGTTTTCACGTAAAGTCACATTTTTGAAAAATTTTTTAGCACCATGTGGAACTTTGCATTCCATTCCTCACCCAGCTGAAAAGTTTTGCGTGAAAGTAAATCATTGCTCATCATGACACAGACTGTGGCTAAGGCATCGGATACCCGGCCGTAGCTCTGTGTGTGTGTGTGTGTGTGTGTGTGTGTGCGACACACCCCGGGTAAGCGTAGATGCCCTTTAGCGACCCTGTCAGTAGCTGTGTATGTCTGTATAAAAAAGTGAGAGCTTGTGGTTTTATCCCTGGCTGCGAAGCCCCACAGTCACGTCGGCGTTTCATGAGTGATGCCGGGGATTAAATCTGTATCGATCACACATGTGCGCCAACCTTTAGGAGCACCTCTGAAGTTTGTTTAATTGCAGCTGGAGATATCTATAAGAGCCATGGGAGATCACTCAATCTTCTGTGGACCAGCTGCTGACTCAGGACTCCAATGTTTTAATTACGTTTCCTTAATTAAGACACCGAGGAGGGAGAGAGAGGAAAAAAAAAGAGAAAAAAGAAAGCTTGTTGCAGTTAGCTCTCCATTAGTACTAGAAACTTAGTTTCCAAATGCTGTATGTATGTATGTATGTATATAATTCCTTTTTTTTTTTTTAATCCATAATTAAAATGTCTCTGACGATATCACGCGGCGTCTACGGGATCCACAAACCATTTGTTTTTAAACATAAAATATGTATCAGGATTGATGTTTGATATGTAGTGGATGTGGCAGGAGAGCTTCACCTCGCTGACCTCACATCCTGTCATCTTGCGTGTTTAACCAAAATCCTGTGTCTATACCAGAGCGGACAGCGATCCCTTATAAATATTACATAAGCATAACAGTATTTCTTTCTTTCTTTTTTTTTTTTTTTAAACTGTAAATATAACACATGCACTACAGTTTCATTGCCACATTAATATTTGAGTCGGACAGCTCTAAAGCTCTAGCAGTATAAACAGCGAATGCTTGTCTTTCTCGTCTCAGACACTTGTAAATACGCTTTCTTATTATTAAAAAAAAAAAAAAAAAAAAAAAAAAGGAGGCAGACAGAATGAACGTATCCAGGTTTAACCAGTTGAACACAGACGGAGAATCAGTAAAGTGGCCCGAAGTGGACAGTAATGCAAAGCTGATGGACAGAAAATGCCTTAACAGCCTTTAAACAAAGCTCTACATGACAACACACACACACACACACACACACACACACACGGGAACTTAACTGATTGGAATCCGAGTCACGTTTTGTATACAGACTAGGGATAGACAGTGAACTGTATTTCAATTAATTAATAATGTTTTTTTTTTTTTTTGAGCTCTTAATGGGTTAACTCTCGTTCGAGCAGTGGAGCTCGTGTTCATTTGTCATATTAACTTATGAGCAGTTAAAACAGAAAATATTTTTTTGGGGGACAAAGACACAAAAAAATGACTTTCTGTGCCTGGAGAAAATGTGTGTAATCAGGCACGAGAACAAATAAGTCATAGAGGTAACGTAGCATAGAACTAGAACGAATTCACTTATTTGTCTTTTTTTGTCTTTTTTTTTCTTCTTTTAAAGCAGTTGGTGTCAAAGTGATATTTCACCACATTTTTGTTTTATTGTCGGATCAAAATGACTCAAACGTAACCTGTGTAATATATATATTAAAAAAAAAAAAAAAAAAAAAAGTCTGAAAAGGGTTTGCGGCAGATGCACCAAAAGTAAATTTGTTCCTTTTCATGATCTGTAGAGTTTCATGTTTATAGAAAAAAAAAAAAAGATATAGTTTCACTTAAAGTGAAAATTTTTATTTTTAATCTGAACAGAACAGAAAAGGTTGTTATTAGAGGTAACATTATCGAGTGCTATATGAGTGGACTTAGCTAAAGTCGGCTAATTCACTAATGTTGATTCCAGCTTCATGTCTGTTTAAGTGCCACATTTCTTTCTTTATTTATTTTTACCTCATAGTTAATGTCAGTACGGAGTGCTCTTATTCTTACATATATATTTGAAGAAATACATGTTTATAATGTACAATATCAAAAAAAAGCCAGTTGTTTATTTATTTATTTATTTTTTTTAGGCTTATATGAGAGCGTGCAATAAAAAATTGTGTTAAATTAGCAGAATTTTTTAAGTGATAAATAATTCTGATTTTAGCGCTAGCCAGGTAGTTGTAATTATCATCGAAAAAGATTTTAAAAGATTTTTTGGAAGACATCTGTATGTCCCGTTCTGTTCTGCTGGTGTGTGTGTGTGTGTGTGTGTGAGAGAGAGAGAGAGAGACGAGTGAAGTTTAGAGAGTTAAGAAGGCAGAATACACCATATAATTAGTTTTACGTATTTAGATTTGTTGAAACAAATCTATCCGTCGGAGCTCCCAGAAGACGAAACGTTACGGGCAGATTCCGCCTCGGATTACTCCGACTGCCAGACAGGTGGTGTGAAATTTCTCATAATGCGTTATAAACCTAAAATTGAAGGTTGTCTGGCTTTGCTGAAATTTATCATATAACCCACCCCATAATTATGCTGTTGGTGGTAAATCATTTTCCTGATTCAAAACCCTCAATAATAAAACCGCAAACAAATTCTCTCCACAGAACAAAGCCAAAAAACAGAGGAGAGAGAGGGAGGGGAAAACCCACCACAGCTAGATTTTTAATTTGCTTTGAGACAGGACCTTCACCCAGTTAAACTCTCCCAAATTAGTGGCATGTAGGCGTGAAAGATCAGGCTGTATAACCATAAGGAGCCTGTGTTATCCCGCTCCAGAGCATGGATATGAACTGTAATTCTACAGAGGCCACAAGCCACTGCTGCTCTGACATTTGGCTCCTGGGATTAATATCTGCTCAGTGAAGTGGCCACCATCTTTCTGTGTGTGTGTGTGTGTGTGTGTGTGTGTGTGAGTCTGGAAAAAGGGCTCTCTGCTGTGTTTTAAATTGTCAGCGAGTGCTGGATCACGTCAACCAGAAGCCTTTCCGAAGCGTTTTGGACAATGAGCGGAAGATGCTTTTTCCTCAGAGTAGCTCAAAAACACTTCAGTATTTGGCAGGAAGTATGAGAAAGGCTATTATTATCAGAAGACGAAGATGAGGACGATGAGGAAGAGGACGATTTTGGTATATTTGTTTTCATCTAAAGGACAACACTCGTGTATCACTAGTTACCTGGACAGAAGAAATTCTGGATTCGCGTATGTGACAGGCATGCCTGCAAACAAAAATCAATACCGCGATGTAGTATGTAGTACTCATCCCCGAATCCTCCCAGCATTCCTGATAGAAGATTGTCTGGCTGTCTCTCTTCTGTCTGTTAAAAGGAAAAAAAAAAAAAAAAAAAGATTCATTTTGTCGTCACAAATGGTGTTTTGTACTTATGTGATTCTTTGTAGCGGAGAACAGATGACAAATTGATAGATGTCTGAATTGATGAATTTGTCCTCTTCAGAAAAGGAGCAAAGGATAGAGAGTGAAAGGACAGCATCGGTGAACTGAACTCGAAATTGAAATGAATAGATCAGCGGGAACTGAAAGACATGAAAGACGTGGTGTTGTTTAAAAGCACATACCTCAGTGTGGTATTTTGAGCGCTTACATTCTTTCTATTAGCTGTCAGAATGAGGGATTTTGATCGTACCTCAGAGCGACCTTGGGACAGGCAATAACAGCAAGGGTTTTGCGCTGCTCTCAATGACCTCGCGCATTTCGTTCAGGCTAACTCCGACGGCTGATAGACTGACGATAATGACATTAGTAAGATGGCTGAATGAAGAATAAATACCTAATTGGTTCCTATTCATTTTTTTTTTTTCCAGCATATGCAGATGCAACAGAATTCCACCGTCAGAAAAATGCATTATGCTTCCAAACTACAGCGCATCTGCTCGGCCATGTGTGTAAAAGACACCATAGTGCTCATTTTGTTTTCGAGTCTTATCTTCGGAAATCTTTATTTGCACCCATTCACATTGTGTTTCCAGACACAGCGAGGAAGAAAGTTTGTTTAGAGGTCTGAGTGGTTGTTTTATCGCTCCGTTATCCGTGCTACAATTGTGATGCCTTTGCGTTGCGCGTTCGCTTTCATTTGTTCACATGCGAAGCAAGTCGCGATGCGATTGCACCCGTAGAGCAATTTCTTGCCTATTCCGGAGAGATACAGGAGCGTGTGGGAGTGAAAATTGCCCTTGCTTCGGGTGATAATGTGCTGCAAGCATTTCCGTTTGACATCAGCGCTCTATACGTAGTCACTGTTGTTTCTCCGAGTCCCACGAGCTTGTCCTCTGACCCTGGGGGAGGCGCCGTCGCAGGGTGCCGTCTCACTCCTCCATCTTCACAGTGACTTTTCTCAGAGAGGTGAGAACCAGCTGTCTGTCACCATCTGCCTCTCTGGAGCCCAGCTGTGCACCACACCACATTCAGCTCGCTTCTTGGCACTTTTTAATGGGAAGATGCACAAAAACGAGACTGAATTAAAAGAACACACATGTACAACAAAACGGGAGACGTCTTCCTTCCTTCCTCGTTTCACAAACGCTCCAAGAAAGGGTTGCGATTGTTTCAAACAATGACAATAAAGCCGAAAACTGCTAGGAGGAGCGATCATTAAACCGGATCAGCGCTTGCAGCAGCACGCTCGCAAATCTTTCGGAAAACTGTCTCACATTATTCCTATGAATGAAGTAATCTGAAGACTAATGGGGGTTTTAATCCCTCGCGACAGGCAGGAAATTGTGCCGTCACTCATCTACTTTACTAGCGTCGAGGTCAGCAGTTTTTTAAAAACAATACAGCTGTGTTAAGATAGTCGACGCAAACATATATTAACCTTTTTTTTCCTGTGAAAATGAGAATGTTTGGTAAGTTTGGAAGCAAATTAAATCAGTAAGAATTTACAGCTTAAGGATTTGTGAACCGGAGCTGTAATTGAATTTGGTGCAGCGAAGACCGAATCCGTTTAAAAGATTTCGCTAACTCTGTAAAGTGGATTACACGCCTCATCTTAGGACTCACTCCAGTTTATTTGTGTAATAGCATACACAGATTTTGTGCAGACTTCGCATGTTCGAACCACCGAAGCATGACCCGAGCGCGCTACATATACGCGACAAGCCCAAGCCCCTGCGCGCCGAGATTATATAGACGGCGCGTGTTGCGATGCTTACTCAACTGTGTTTACAGCACAGATCACAAGCATGCAGTCAAGCATCTCTGTTCCGCTCATAATTTTCTATAATGTGGGGGAAAAAAAAAGTTTAAGGACAAATTCACATTGTAAATCCAGTGTGCTTTTATGGAGAGGAGTGCCCTGAAGGGGCTGGACGTGTCCCCTGGGTCTCTTTCACCTGGGAATGATGTTTTCCACTCACTTCCTCTCATTATGCTGCAAGGTTCAGCGTACATTCTTCATTTATTTATTTATTTATTTATTTATTTTTACCTTCCCTGTCCTTAGATAGTGTAGTACACTGCTGCAGTTTTTTCCACATTTTAACTTTCTGTGAGACCTTGCACGCTTTACATCTACCCATTATGTTTGACTTCCACAGTTGAGTCCAGTGAAGATAAATCATAGCCACTGTACGTGTATCAGGTACAATAACTGATGATATATACTGTGTGTATGAATGTGCACAGATGCCACGGCTGTGATGGATAACATCCGAGCAGTTATGACCAATATAACCACGAGTTCACTTTTCTATTATCGATGCATCAAGAGCGAAGACGTTTATGAGACTAAATCCAAAACAGTGAGTGTTCACAAAATGGTGCAGCTTTACTATAACAATAATGGCCTTCTGTAGTCACTGAGAACTTTGACTTCTATTAATCAACACTCACATTGCAGTTGAACACCGCGTGAGCATTTACATCTCTGTTTAAGAATAACAAATATTAAAAACAAGATACCTTACAGAGCTAAGATCAATTGGAACACAATAAAAAAAAAAGAGCTAAAAGAAAACTTTTTTTCTGGGAAGACATTTTACATCAAGGGAGCTGGAATTTTAAGCAGTGTGAGTTGTGACATTACACCTGTAATCATAGTCAAATCATTTTTCTTTTAATCCAGAATGTGTGTTGATTACGATAATTATACCACAACATGGTTAAATTACAACAGCACAGCTCTGACAGTAGTTACACCTGTAACATAAATGACAGGTTTATATCAACACGCTCGTTCTGATACGTTATCATTCCCATAGAAACAGCTGAATCACATACTCTAAGCTTTATAATAAACAGATTGTTATATGTTTAATAAAGAGACAAAGTGTGTGTGTTTAACTGTAACAAGACGTTTATCTCCAGCCAGCATGTTCCTGTTATTGATTACATTATAGCAGATATAAAAAGTCATTCCCTCACCAAGACGTCTTGAGGTTACTGAGACTAAAAAAACGCAGCTTGTCATGTCAGTGAGAAAGTGGAAGATTCAAGTCTCCCATAAAAAAGAGGAAGTTGTTGTTTATAAGTTGTTGCTCAGTTAAAAATTGTAATCGTAATCGCTAATCACTGTGGTGTAAGAGGAATACTATTCTGTCATACAAACTCAAAAATAAACTCAAAGACTACTGTGTTTATTTCTTTATTTGTCTATATTATTGTTATTTAGCAATTAGCGGTTGCAGTTAAAGGTGAGAAAAGTGAAAGTCTAGTGTCCTTGGTCGTACATATGAATGTGTCTGTGTGAATTTACTCATTTGTAAAGTCACGTCGTCATGTTTGCAGACCAATTTCAACCAGTTTTTCCTCATTAAAATAAACACCGTCCCGTGCAATATGTGCACTGCATTATCACCGTGATAAGAACGTTGCGACAATGCGTTGTTTGGCCCGCATCCTGCTGAAGAATTAGTGACTGTTTGAAAGTATCCTGTTTAGTTTATCAGAGTTAATTGCTGTGCCAAAACAAGGGCATTGCCAAGAGGGGTTTAATTCAGTAATTGATTCTTTTTTTCTCTCACAGATCTTTCATGTGTGGCAAAATCTTGTACACTTCATTGGAAGACGTTGGAAAACGTTTTTCCTCTAATTGCAGGGTAACAAGTTAATGTGACAGTCTTGTACAGGCTTATTGATACTGTATTTTTTTGTAATGTTAATTACGAGTTCCAGCCAAATCTCATATGAGATTCTTAGACGATTGAATGTTGTACAGTTTGTGCGGATGTTTAAAGGAGACATAAATGTTTTTCTCGTGTGTAATTATCATTCTGTTTCGTGGTCAAGGGCTTGAATTCTCTCCAGACGTATAATTTTGGCATGTTTTTATGTCGATGCTTGCGTTTTTCCAACGCTCACCAATCAATTCGTATTGAAAATGGGTGTTATGAATAGATGATGAGTTATATAGAAGATCTAGAAACCACAACTAGGTACACTTCTTCTCTTAGGGCTTAATTAGCATATCCACATTTTTTTTTTTTTTTTTATTCCCCACAAAGTTTCTTTCTGACCTTGAAAATGATCCACCATGAATTTTTAAACACATTCACTAATTACCTTCTAGTCTTGCCTGATTCAGACACGCATTAAAAATACCAAATGTAAATGTAATAATATCCCACACAGTTTTTTTTTTTTTTTTTTCCTGCGCACAGTCATCCAGTTAGAATGTTTCTTTGTGCCAGAGGCACCGTTTCAGCATGTCTAGCGTAAGCAAAGCTGTTCATTCTGTGTCGAGGATCGAGAGGGCGATGGCAACTCTGACCTGCTCTAATAGTGTCCACTTGTCTTTAATCTGCTCCCTCTCCTCCCCTCGTCTGCTCCTTCCCTCTCAGACACCCAGCAGTCTGTAATTACAGGAGGCATAGTGGACTTTCCAGCAAAGCAGCATCACCGTGTCTGGGTTAAAGAGGAAAAAAAAGCCCCTGTTCCTCGCACAGCTGGATGGAAACAGATTGTCAAAATGTCAGCCCTGTCGTCGGTTAGTCTTTTCAAATGTCAGTTTCACAGAGGCACAATCCAGTAAGCTTGCAACTATCTCTGGTTATATCTGAGGCACTGTAGATCGTCTTTACGTTAGTCACGCCAGATGGAGAAAGACAGGTAGGGAAATACCTCGCCCGCGTCCCGGGTCATCTCCAGCTGCGACGGCTTTGATATTGAAGACAAAAGGACGGCGTTACGCCAACAATCGCTATTAGAGCAATGAATAAAAAGGCATTAGTCATCATTGTGCATTTGCATCGGCGTGTTAATTCCAATTGGCGTGAGCGATACCCTCTCAAAGCATCATCCATTATCAGCGTGGCTCCTCATTGCCCTTTTGTCTGTTCGCTAACGAAGAGCCTGCCTCGTTTATATCAGCCGCAGTGATGAAGCCTCCATTTGCCACAAAACACGCGCCCACTTCACTCTCTCCTTTATTTCCACCTACTCCTCACTTTCCATTGTTTATGCTAAATAGTTATTAATGTTGGACTGAGAGCAATGCATCAACATAAAGACCTGGAGAAACCTCTGCTCTATTTTTTTTTTTTTGTTATTTAATGGACACCTAAAAAAAAAAAAAAAATCACACCACGTGGCTCGAACAACAGGCCCATTGTTACATGCACGTGATTTTTCTTGGAGGCTCGAGCCACTTGACACTGCGCTATATTTCTAATTTAGACGTGAGTAATCACTGCTGGACTTGCCTAGCTAATAGCAACCTACAAAACCAGGGAAACGGGAGCAGCTCAAATAAAGTGGCTATCTAACTGAGCCCTCAATTACGCATTACTAAAATAGATCCCTATGTACAGAAGGCTCTCTAGTACGTCCTGTGCCACGACGGATCTGCCGGTGAATGAGCACATCTGTTTTTCAGAGGACGTAAATGTGTTGTTGCTGGAAAAGCTGGAGTTTATTCAGCTGTTTTAGGACTGCCTGCTTCTTCCATTATCAGAGATGGAGAAATCCGTAGGCCGGGCACCGGGGACAATCTGTATTTTATTCATCATTACCCGAAAGACAAGTGACTCAGAACGCTGCTGCTTTCACTACTGTGTTTTTTTCCCCCTTTGTTTATGAACCAGAGAAAAAAAGCCCCGTGCTGCCTAAAAGCTTTCACTGCTAATTTCATTTGATATGTATTTTTGGATATAACATGCTCCAGTGTGTTGATTTATTTCTTGGTGTCATGGCTAATGCTACAAGATGCATTTTAGTCATCTGATAAATTAAATAATGCAAGTTGGTATCAATTTACCCAACAGGCTAACTAGCATGACGTACATTCTTGTTTAATTGCTAGCTACGTTGCTAGTGTTGTAGCCTCTTATGATTTGGCATTAGGACAGTGTCTCAGGCGTTTCGGGAACAGGAAATAGAAACTAGAGATGATACGATGCCACGATTTCTTTTGTGATAACGACACCGATACCTTGAGTAATCAGCCGACAGGGATACCTATCCGAACCTTTAAAACCTTTAACCTTTTTTACTTTTTTTTGAACTGAAGCACTTCACAGTTAAACTCTTTCACACAAAACTCATTAACATTGTAAATATAATAAATAAGATAAAGTATAAATATAATAAAGTCAACCCTAATAAAAATTAAACCCACTCAAGTCTCTTCATAAGTAAACATTTCCAAAAATATATATTTCTGTTCCAAATTTAATTCCAGTTTTCGCCATTTACATTTCATGATCTGATTTCCGATATGTTTTTTTGACACTCTTTTTGCTGATACCGCCCCGAAAACGATAACAGGTACCGGATCAGTGCCACCTCTAAAGAAAACTCATTAATCCATATGATGCGTAGATCAAAAATATACCGCCACATCTTTTACTCTTGAGTGTATTATGTATTATTATATATTATACTAGTTGTAGAATTTGTGCACAACCAAAATATGAGACAAAGTTCAAGGTTCTTTATTTGTCACATACATTACATCCATGTGATGTATTAATGTAGTGAAATGTTTTTCCTTAGTGCCTCGGAGATCACCTTCACTTCGCTGGTTCGCTCGTTAAGGTTTAAATGCATGAACTACAAACAGGAAATGGTTTAAATGCATGAACTACAAACAGGAAATGGAAGGATTTCATGTTGCATCCGTGGGCGGGGCCTGCCGTAGCTGCTCTGTGGGTAGAGAGCTTTAAATTCACATGTTGTGTAGTAGTGTATATTTGTGTGTTGGAGTTGTTTATTTTTGGAACATGTTCTTTTTTTTTTTTTTTTTTTCCTGAACAGCTGTGGTTTAGTATACTCCAACCAGCAGGACCCTGACCCTCCACTCGACTCTGATGAATTTAATGAGTTTGATATTTTGGTATAATTGGTGAGCACTTTAGATTTCTGATTCTGGCTGCATTGGAACTTTTGAATATTGTGTTTTTGAGTCAATAGCTGTTGGCCATTTGTTATTGCCAGGTATTGTGGCTGCTCTAAAAATGCACTTTGCTTGTAATTCTGTGAAAAGTAAGCAAGTTCATCTACATTGTCCGAGGGAGTTGGATGCAAAACATGTCACGCTGTAGAGATGTGGTTTCTAGACTCAAAAGACCTTTTTTTTTTCTTTCTTTTTTTCATTTCTGTATGTAATGTTCTGATTATTTTCTTAATGGAGAAGAGATCCGGGCAGAAAATGATCTATTGCGTCCTTTACTTTGTAAAGAAAATAATTGCTTTTTTTTTTTTTTTTAAGCAATTTTGAGTAGAATTACACTACATACACTGCTTCTGATACACTGTACACAGTATAACCCTGCTTTAAACGAGCGACATGAGTGTCTTTGATCAATTGTTTTTAAATCTGTACGTAATTTCATTTGCGCTAAATTTCCACAACTCTGAGAGCAGCCGTCTATCCTTCAGGATCGGTTTACACGACACCCCCTCATCCCCGCCTATAACCACGTTAGGTTCAAAACTAAAGTGGTCATTAGGCTTTCGCTCTTTTTGTTTTTTTTTTCTTCTTCTCCTCCCGAGCTCGGGCGGACGATGTCGGTTAGTAAAATGCTAATGCTTTTCGTCCATTTCTGTATTACTTTTCAGACGGACGGCAATGCATCAAAACATAAAGCATTTTGAGGCTCGTTAAGGGGCATTACGCGGCGAGGGCTGACGGAGCGGCCGTGGGTGAATGGGAAAGCGATGCGGCGGATAAAGCCGCTCTGAGTCGAGGCTTTGCGGTAAAACAATGCGTTCGGTCCATCACGGCATCATTAGAGTCTGGCGTGAGCCTGAAACAGTAGCAGCATCCCAGCCCTGAGTGTGTGGTGTGTCTGTGTGAGATGGTGTGTCCAATCACTCCCATGGGGCATGAGGGGCTTGAAAATGAGTGCATGCGATTTTTCACTACTTTATGGAACTTTTATCTTGACGTTAACGTTTGGATTATATTCCACCTCACTTTGATTTAGAAAGCAGATTCTGCTAAACGTAGATGAGTCTGTAACTGATGGAAAGTTACAGCGCGAGTGTAAATGCCAACAAATGTGCAAGTTTGCTTGTGCAGATATTACATTTTTACTGCTTGACCTTTTGTCTTTTTTTTGTTTGTTTGTTTATTTTAGCCCATTTTCAGAACTTTTATCTGCTAAACAGAATTATCTGAAGTCTAAATACCATCTCAGTGGGACAGGTTTTGATCTGGAAATCCTCCTTCATGATAATATTGTCCACGCTGATCGTTATGAGAACAGGCCTTGAGGTGAAAGACTTCGTTTTGTGTTGCTGAACGTCACGACCACCATTTTGTGTTCCAACTCAGCCTGACATTAGGGGTGACAACAATATCATATGATTCTGGAAGACATTTTGTACAATATGCATCACAATATGTAGGTCTGCAAACAATTTCTTAGCAGGAAATAAAAAAGAAATATCAATAATTAAATTAAAGTTATTTCTACGTATTTTGATACACACTGAAAAGGAAGGGGGAAAAAAAAAGAGAAAATTTTACTATTTAAAAGTTTAAGTACAAAATGTACATCAGGTCTGCTGCTTTTTTCAGTGAGTTTTATAATTAATTAAAAAAACGAAAAAATTTTATGAAAAGATATAATCTCTACAGTAGCTCACAATATCATATTATATGATTATATGTGAGATATGATTAATATTTATCACAATATAAAATATTATATCGTCACTGGTGTTTACTGCAGGTCGGGGTTTGGGGCACGACGGTATCCTGAACCGTCTTACTCTCTCTCTACCTTTCCTTGCCCTCATCTATTGTACCTTTAATATGTGAAAATGTATATAGAGTGAACATTACATTTTAGAATAAAGCTTTAAAAGTACACTATAAGCATCTTTAAGGTACAAGATGCATATAAAAAGGTACAAGATGGTACCACATCAGTGGCAAAGAATGGTAAAGTTTAGTACCCTTTTTTTTTTTCCCGAGAGTGTAGATGAAGCACCAGGAATCAGTAACGAATTTGTGTGTGATGATGTGATTTATACTTAAAATACTTCAAATCCTTAAAATTTTATTCAGTTGGAATATGCGGTAGGCAGTTCTATCTCACTTGCTCACACTTTGCTTCGAATTTAATTTAATAAAGATTCTTGAGCACAGCATTCATGCGCAATGTGTTAACACCCTGTAAATGACTCAAATCCACCTTTTATTGAACGTGTAGGTGCGGAACACGGTCGAAATGTCCAGACCGAGAGTAAAAACCGATGCACCCTATTAACCTACCGCTGAAGCGAGCCATGTTTCCGCTTGGCTTTGTTTTGCCCTGATGGCGTTCGTCTCGAGATCGACCGTCTGCTTAAACAAATTGGTGTGTTTCCATGATTGATCAGTGTTAAACGCAAAATTCCCTCACGGCCACCTGCAGTTTTTAAAGAACTCCTTTCCAAACACTGTATAATCAGCCGTCCTGTTTGAGACAATTGATTTCAGATCGTTTTTCCTTTGGACTTATTACCTGTGTAAGTGGAAGCTAAGACCATGTTTTCCGTGTTGACTGATGTTTTATTTCTAAGAAAACCCACAGAGTGTGTGTGTGTGTGTGTGTGTGTGTGTGTGTGTGAGAGAGAGAGAGAGTGTGTATTTTCTAAAGAGGTCTTTCAGGCCAGCGCTGCAGAGGTGTGCATAATTGTATGTGTGTGTGTGTGTGTGTTTTATTTTCCCCTTTACCCAACTGCCTGGAGGTGCCTTGGCTGAGCCTTTAAGCCTTTCCTCAGATGTTTTTCTTTTTTTTATCTTTCTTTAAGCCCTTAGGTGGGGTCGTCATCACTAGCATGAGCGTCCACTCTGTCTGCTTTGTAGTGACAGCATGCCTCTTGTTTCCCCTCATCTCAACTTTTTCCAAGCCAATATGTCTCCTCTCCTTGACTTTGCTTCCAAAATGATCCAGCTACAATGAGTAATGGTGGGTTTGTCCTCAAAGGAGAGATCTGAGCAGGCTTTTGTGGACAGCTCTGTGCCTCTGTTCAATCGCCTCCTCGCCAGATTAGATTAAATTCGAAGCTCAGGAGCACAATATTTTGTTTATTGGCAAGTATTGCCTCAAATCTGGCCAATATGGCTCCCGTTCCCATGCTTTAGGAGCCAATGTGTGTCCCTTGATTCAGTTTAAGAGCTTGTTTGTCAGCTGCTTTCTTTAGCCGAGGGAACACCAGTCACCATTAGCGTCCCTCGTGCCAGCCTCGTGTTAAAGAGCACGCTGCGTTCGGGGAGTCCGTCGTAAAACCCGAGACTCCTGCGAAATCTCGCTCATCCACATGCTTTATGGCCTTTCATAAAAGTGTCATCACGCGCACCGCCGCCCTCTGTGCCCCCTTCTTTAATTTGCAGCAAACTTGCGGCGTTTGTATCGGAAGCATTCTGCAAAGCGATCAAGGACACTCCACTAACCTCTCATGCGAGGGCACTCTGTTTGATGGCTTTGATTAGTGCGCTCAAAAAGATTTACACCTTTAGAATTTCTGGTATGTCCAGAAGGGCACATTAGAGCTTTGATCGTTTTTATTTATTTATTTATTTATTTTTCACAGGAGCTCACAAAAGAGCAGTGAATTGGACGGAGTTGAGGATAAAGGATAAAGTCCTATGTTTAATCATTTCCTTCACAACATTCCGTCATTTTTCAATTGAAATTGGTTTTGAATCGAAGCCCTGCGGTGGAATCAGTCATATACAGGCCAAAGTATCGATCTGCAAGATTGCCTATGTTTTATTAAAGAAAGGAGCTTTCTCCCTGTTTTTTTTTTAACTGATATTTATTTATTTATTTATTTAATTGTAATTGCTGGGACACAGTAAGAAAACGATGTGTGATTTGCGCACTCTGTGCCTCAGGAATCTGTTATCGCTCCGCAGGACAGGACTTTGTGCCTGGAATCGATAAACCATTGTGGGATTTGCTTGCTGCTCGCCAGTTTAACTTTAAGTGTGCAACACACCGGTTCTGATTGCTGTCATATCGTTGCGGTTGTCAGAAAGCCTTGTAGGACTTTTTTAGCACTGATGGGAAACTTCAGAGCTCCTATTGCTCTCTGTCATGACCTTTAAAATGTCCTGAGCTTTCAAGGATTACATTCAAGTTCATGCCTTCAGGCAGTTTGTTCAGGAAATAGATATGAACTCATTAGTAAAGTTTACAGTGTAGGTCCATCAGAGGACGAGGAAGCATACATATATTTTATAAGATAAATTAATCTGGAACACAGCGCACAGAATCAAAGTTATAAATGACAAAGTCAGATACAGTTTTCTTGAGCTTCTTGAAAAATGAATGGCTTGGTATTATCTTGTTTTAATTTCACACACACAGTTCACCTCATTTTAAGGAACTTCTATCTAATAGCTGAAAAAACAGCAGGACAGAAAAGGATTCCTTTCACAAAAGTGAATGTAAATTTTCCGATTGTATTAGAAAGTTTTGCTCATTTTACCCATTTATTTTCTAGAAAGAAGCAAAATTATTTGCCAATAGGATAAGAAAATTTAAAGCTCGAAATCAAATCAGCATACACAGGCACATGCAAAGAAATGCTGCAGAGCAAAGATGACTTCAAAAATAATGAAATTAAACATTTCTACATTTAAAAAAAATACTATAAAGAGCAGTAAACAGTAATAAATGAAACAGAGTCAATATTTAATGTGACGATCCTTCACTTTAAATAAATAAAGCAGTATGTGAGGTGCAGTGTGTGCAGTGTTATAAGGAAATGAGCTGGAAGTGTTACTGAGCATCTTGCAGAAGCAGCCACAGTTCTTCTGGAGACTTTGACTGTCGACTCGCTTCTTATTTCTGCAGCGAAACCCAGCAGCCTTCATTATGTTTTTATCTGAAAAATGTCTCCTATGGAATCTGCTGCTTTCTTTACTGATGTACATTTTTCTGTAGCATTTAATTTTGTGCCGGAAAACTAATGTTTGGAATCTGAAATGTTTTTGTACTGAATCAATAATGGTGAAGTCAGAAAATAAAAAAAACTATAATAAAGTTCGTAATTAAAAAAAAAAGGGTGCCTAAGACTTTTGCGCAGTACCGTATATCTACAAATATATTTAATAATCTTTTATTTAGTCTTTTGTAATCTTTCAAGCACCAAAATGTATGCTGTGTAGTTCTGATTGTGATAAATGCAGTTTATTTATGGTCGGGTCAGTAAAGCAGTGACAGTGACCGATATTTTCTAGATTTTATAGATTTGACATTTCACAGTCAGGGTACAGCCTGCTCTGTAATGTTATTTCCCGTTTATCCGGAGCCAGCGATCTTTTCTCGCCAGGGTTACGGCCTGTACAAGTGTATTTGTAACGAGACAGTGAGAAACATGACACGGTGTGATAAATGGATATGTAGATCATGTCTCTATGCCCTATTCAGACCTCAATCTAATTGGATGCCCTTGTAGCAGAGGCTTTGTGCCATTAGTCATGTATTTGCCACAGAGACGCAGCGAGACTTACAGATGGCGCAAAGGATCTCTGTCCTGACAATGCATCCTGCCATGGCAATTCCACACCAGAACTGAAGTCATTCCACAAAAGAGCCGAGTTTGACCGTGAACTCGTCCCCGATTGGATCTTTTCCCTGTTGAAGGCAGAACGAATGGCATAACACTAGCAGACGGAAAAAAGGCAAAGCGATGCCGCACAGAGGCTCGAGTACATCCGTCACAGGTTGTGTTATAGCGCGAGAAATCAGTTGTTGTCGTTAAAAGCATTACATGTGGGCTTTTTTTTCCCCTCTTCTAAAGATCCATGGCATTTTGCTCAGTGAAATGAATAAAAGTGAAAAAAGTAAGAGTTTGTAATCTCCATCAATATGTGTCTTCTGGAGAACACTAATGAGCATGAGATGTGATAGAACACCGGCGGTGGTGAGAAAAGTCGGATTGATTTAACAATCTGATGAGCATCGGACTGATAAAGCATTCGGATGATCAATAGAGGCGCTTCAGAAATATCGAGATCTCTAGTAGCAGCTGTGAATGTTATTGTGCCGCGTGTGTTATTGCAGGTGAAGAGCTTCTCCTTATTATTAACAATCTTTCTGTAAACGAGTGTAACAGTGTAAAACATTCAACAAGGTTAGTAGCCAAAATCAAATCTTATATAATGATTTCTAAAATACAGAAACAGTGTTTTATGATATTTATATATGACTAATTTTTAGTGATGATTTTAAAGTTTAAAAAAATACTGACCCCCTGTAATATATCACAACCTACAGGTTGAATTCTGTCTTCTTCAAAAGGAACGTAATAAAGTATAAATGAAGAAACACCAAAAAGTTGGTGCTGTTTGTAATGTCAGAGTTGATCTTCTTATTACTGATTCTCATTACAACTGGTTTACAAACTTTATTCATTTGGACGAAAAACCAAAAACGTCAAGTTACCTTGGTCACATTTCTGCTGTAAAGCCACCCTAAAGGCTCTCTGGGAAAATATTGTGAAGCTGCATATTAAAAGAAAGATCTTTCTAATTGAGTAATAAAACTCACGTTTTCTTACAATAATTATTCTTTTTACAGTTATGTTTTTCAAGTGAAAAAAATCATCCCTCAACCCGTCTACAAAGTGTTACAACCTTGTACGTTTTAGAAATATATAATCTATGAGTGGAAGTGGCCAAGTGAAGCAACATATGCCAAGTGTTGCTTTAATGATAACAGACATGGACTTTCTATTCCCGGAGGGAAAATCCCGAGAGCTGCAAGGTTAGCGAGCAGGTGGGCTGTCTGACCCTCGGCACGGCTTCAGAACTCTCCACATCACACACCAACCCGACTATTAGAAGGAAAAACTCATGTTAGAGTAATGATGCAAGTGGTGGGTAAGAACTGTTTGAACCTGTACTGCGAAAGTACACAACGTTTGGTGTTCATTTACACTTTACCGATCAGTTTAAACCTGGAAAATAGTTTGGGTTGTGTTTAAAAAAGCATCTCAGATATAAGAACTAACAGTAAACCTCCAGCGCCGTGTGTAACCAGCGTGAATTAGTGTGAATTAGTCTTAGTTTTTTTTTGTCAAATGCTAATTAATTATATAATTTAATAATTAAGGATTTGTCACTGAAGATCTCCTTTTAATTTGCTTCTGTTTGTTTCATTTTAAACATGATTTAATGTCTTTAAATGTTTAGTATGAAAATATGTTGTTGTGTTGTGTCATAACAGACACAGTTTGAGTCTGGATAGCGTGTGTAATTTCCTAATAAAGCAATAAAGTGTTACTGTGATTTTAGCATGACACGAAGAGGAACGCAACTGAGACAAATATAATACAATATTATAAAATCCAGTGTGCACTAATTAATCTTAATCACTAATTAAACTTAGTTTTTCCGCCACACAATGCAGTCTGTTTACACTAAGCTTTGGTTGCTAAGCGACATAACAGACAAAGATGAACATAACGGCATTCCTCGGACAGCACGGTAGCTTAAGTGCGTCGGTTTTGTTGGTTTAAAACCTGACGTATTAATACACAATTCTGTTATTGTGATCTGCTCACAGGTGTGTGTGTGTGTATCAAGATTGTAAAATAGAAGTGAAACAGTCTGCTCCGTAATAAAACATTTTTTAATCTGTAATATGTGTACTGAATTAGAAAGATCTAGCAATCTAAATTCATTAAAATAGAACATTTTTTATTTCACGTTCTAGGCTTGAGGTGTCTGACGATAGTATTGGGAATCTCCCTTAGATTCCCAAAGATCTATCATTTTTGTTTAAATGTCCGTCGGAAGAAAACGTGCCGTCTGAGGCTTTAATATCGACAAAACTAAATTGTGTTGTGTCTCGTAGTACACATTTCCTTTTGTATCTTATACGAACCTTAATAGCCTGCTGTCTGACTTCCTTCCATCGTTCCATCTCAGCTTCCCTCGTCCGCGCTGCCAAACAGATAAAAGCCGCACTAGCCTTCCACGCACAACATAAATTAAGACAGTGAAACAGCATGATGTTTATCAGGGCTCCTTCACTATACAAAAACTTCACCAAGTATCTCCATAGTTTAGATCATTATATTTCAATTTTATAATGAGCTAAGTTACAGCTAATAGCTCGTTAGGTTTATTTACAGTCCCGACTTCAGTCATGCAGGCATTCCTGACCTTGTTAATGGGCAGTTAATAAATAAAATAAAACTAAGTGCTAATTCTAGTGACTAGCAGCTACAGCCAGCTTGTATCCAGCTTCTGTTAATATTGTTGGTTTACGTAATGACGTAAGGTGTGTCGTGTATTTCTGGCCACGCCCCCTTCTTTTTTCCCTATCAACGATAGTTAAGGGGTGCGATAGGACGACGGTACATCGCACACGATCTCACAAACGTTGTAATAAAGCATTTTGATGAAAATTATGATAGAAAAAGTTTCTGAACACTGGGATTTATAGGTATAAAACATTCCCGTTGTAACACTCTAAATCAGGGAATCAAGAGACTTTAATGGAAATGTCAGTGAGGAGTTAAATTTTAACTATATATTTTTACAAGTAAAATACCAAATTCATTAAAACCATCATTATTTTATTGCAACCTTATAAGTAAAAAGTTGATTAAATTACTCAAGGTTCATGTCATGAGATAGTAGTTCTTAGCATGTGAGAGTTAAACGTAAATTAAGGTGTTAGCTAGCTAAGTCATTCTGCGTGGCTAAAAGCATCTCCAGCTTTAGAACTCCTTAAAATCACTTAAAGTAGACAGGCGCATTGTTACAAGAGGAACATCCAAACTCAAGGTAGGTAACAAAATCTCCAAAGCGGGAAACGTTCTGTAAGTACAGTGAGGAATATTTAATATTTGGATTTACGTGGACGGACAGTAACGAGGCTAAACCCTTTCCCAAGTGTGTGACATGTTTGAAGCCAGCTTTCTTAAAAAGACGTTTGAAAACCTGGCCATAAAGCCAAACAAGGCGACGTTGTGTAGATTTAAAAAGCGACAAAAGCTGTAAACGAGTAAAACAACGTTTTTTCAAGAAGCAAAAGAGTCTCTTGACGTTAACCTGCTTAGCATCTCCAGGGCAAATAATTTAGGATGAAGGGATCGACAAAAGAGGCTGAGAACCCCTTCGCTAAATAAACATTATAATCGAATAATGTTGTTTTAATTAATAATGAACAGTAATGAATTTTGTCACACTCACTTTTTTTCCTAAATCTAAGCTGGTGCTGTTTTATCTAATAATTAAAAAAGTGGAATCTAGCGATGAAAGAATTGACAGGAGATTTGTACACTTTTATAAAACGGTTTTTAGTTGTGTCCAGCGTTAACACAGGAGGTGCTCCGTTAATTGAAAATATGTTTTGCGGTCTCAGCTCTCTAATTACTGGAGCAAAACCTCGGCTAATCTATCCTGTTACTACTTCAGACGGGAGAGATTCCTTACTTAAAATGGTTTGCTCGTGTGTGTGTGTGTGTGTGTGTGTGTGTGTGTGTGTTTGGGAGGGAAGATATAGTGGTGTGTGTTAGCATTTGATTACTGAGGAGGTTTGCCTTTTTCCAGAAGACGCGCTGATTCCTGACGCGTACATCGTTACTGGAGGATGTTCATATTTCAGAGGAACATGAGCAAAACATCACTTATTTATTTATTTATTTATTATTTACATCCTGAAACCTATAAATTGAAGTAATTTAAAAAAAAAACTTTTACAAAGAAGTGTAATCAATTTGCAGATATGTGTAATCTCTGTTATGAATAAATTTGCATAGATTATGTTGTGTATTTGTATATTTTTGCGTATAATCTATAAGCAAACCAAAAAAAGAGAAAAGATATTGATAACTTGTAGAATTGTAAACTGGTTCAACGTTAATGTACTTTCAGTGATATTAGTTTTCCAGCTTAAACTCTAGCTTTTTTTTTGTTATGAATGTTATGTGTTTTGATAAATTGAATTTTAACGAATATGTTTAATAACTTTACAGGTATTTGTATAAATAAATACACACGTTTTTAACGATTTCACAAATATCTTTGCATTCACAGTGCTGCTTATGCCATCTTAGCTCTTGTATTTTTATATATTTTACTGTTTTTAATGTTCTATAAGTACATTTTTATATTGAATTAATGCATTTTTGTCCTTCATGAGTAAGAAGTTTTTGTCTTAGCCATGATATTTATAGTTCCCAAAAGAATTGAAGAGTTGTAATATACTCTGTTTTAATTAAGCAGTGCTGGAAAAGATAAAGTTAGCTCCATTTAATTTTATTCACCTGTTGTTCTTTTTTTAATCCTTCTTATGTTTGCTGGAGTTTCACATACGACGGTATCTCGTACGATTGTCTCTCATCGGTTTCCCAAGATGTCCTTCGATTTCTTGCCTACGTTTGTTTCTAGGTCTTCTGTGTAATTTCTTGTCGATTTCACGGTTTATCCGTCTCGGTTAAAACCGTTGCTCGTGAGATCAGATCCTGAGCAGAGAACCGCAGAGGCTTTGTCTCGGAGAACAGTGTTGTCGGACGGGAGACTGACAGGAGACTGGAAAGGCTGTGCCGAGTGTGTCCGGGTGAAAATCCTGAATGTTTTTTTTTTTTTTTTTTTTTTTAACCTTCTCTGTTAGACTGTGATTCAGAAGCTGCCACAAAGCTGGAACAGTGAGATACACATCAACAGAGTCTGGGATCAGGAAGAGAATGGGCTTATAGATAAAACATCGGTTCAGGGCCAGAGAAGAACAAAACATGCTAGATCTCGAATGAAAGATTGCCCTGGCTTGCGTAAGGCTGGAGATTTTTTTTCCTTTTTTTTTTTTTTCCAACATTGCCGGTAAAGAGGTCGTGTACCTTGCGAAGACAGCTGAGTCAGTCTGGGAAATCTGAATGTCATTCAGAAAATTGTTTGAGATTTCTTCTGTTGTTTCGCTCTCATACAAATTTCTCATACTGTGAAACTTTTTTTTTTTTTTTTTCCCAAAGATTACAATTAATGAGAGGTTAGACATAGACTCAGAGGGAAATCCACCTTGACATTTTAATTTAAACACAAGTCTACCCTATCGGGGAAACAAACCCCTACTTGTTTTCTCTTTTGTTATTAAATTGACAAATTAGGGACTGGGAGATAATCGCCCGGATAGCCTCGTAATCCCAACAGCCGCACGCTGTAATGAATACAATCTCCTCTGTTTACCATGACGACAAATCGCATCGCGTGGTCGTAGTTCCCGGTCGAGATAACGAGCGTGTTAGTGCACTCCTGGTCTACGTGGCAGCGTGTTTAATTAAAATAATTGCAACTTTGTGTCACAGAGCTGGGATTAGTGTTTGTGCTCAGTGTCAATCTAATTATTACACTTATTTCAAGCCATCTCTGTGTTCCCCTCCAGCCCAAATCCTCCATCGTCACATTTCAGTGTAAGATTTCAGCCTTGTTTCAACATGTCACATCATTCATGATTTTTTTCTTCCTTTATCCAGAATTGGCCAGTTCTCTTTTTACTAGACACAAAGAAACAGTGGTATGGAATGCTAATTAGTGAGTCATCCATATTGTATATATTTGAGTAGAGGTGAAAAATGGACATTTTGTGACATTTTACAAATGCTGAATGGAAGATCATATTGTTTTGGTTATTTCTAGCAATTGTAAGGTTATTATTACTGACATTAACTAGATAAGTGTCAGGATCAGTGACAGATAGGGGTGTAATGATACACTCCTGTTATGATTCGATTCGACTCATGATACCGTCTTTGAGATTTCGATTTGATTCTCAGAATATTTTGAAAAAAAAATTTGAATGAAGAATAGTTATGACTAAATAGACTCCTTTTTTATTTCTGAATCATAAATGAAGCAGAACAATGTGCATTTTTGTCTGTATGTAAATAAATAAATCAAAAATTGATATGAACAGAGGTTTAATATTGTAAACAAAATGTACTACAGGTTCACCAAATCTTCAGTTTTTGATTGAATAAAAAAAGGGGTCTGAACTCTGGACTTGAAGCATAATGAGCTCCACAGTAGAAATAGAGCTCCAAAGTCGGCTAAAATGCCCGTTTTCCGCAGCCTCTGGTGCTGTTGGAAAGCTACTGAAGAGCTCTTTTTAACCTTTATAGAATGGGTTGGTGTTCAAACAGTGCAACTGCATTACATGCATAAGTAATAGAAAGCTGATTGCCATGATGTTTCAGGTCATGTGACCAATCTAATGCAAGACATTTATGTACATATTACAGGTACACAGCAGTATATCATGTTTATTAGTGACATCAGATGCACAGACTGCTTTTCATGTACACACACATTCAACAAATAAATAATAATAATAAAATAAATATACTTGAATGTAGGGCTGGGCAATATGAAGATATAATATTGATATTGTGAAAAATTACATCACAGTACGCTTTTCAGAGATATCACAGGTGTCACGATATCTGTTTCTAATGTGTTTCTAAATTAAAAATTATATACATCGATATTTACTTACATCAGCGTAATTTAAAAAAGTAATTCTGTTAGAATTTATTACAGTTTATTTATTTATTTTCATTTTTCTGATTTATTTTATATTGATTTATTGAATTATTTAACTTGTACATCTTTTTTTTTTAATACAACACTATTGTTTGTCAGCAGTTTGTTAGCAAACACGATATCATAGAAACGTCTAGAAAAATATTCGTGATATGTGATACGATATTTTTGTCACATTGCCCGTCCCTACTTGAATGTAATTTTAGACAGTTGTCTAACTTAAGTTGTCTAACGATCATCTGTGTTCAATATAGATTCTTTTTCTGTTCTTTTGCTCAACATTTTATTTTTCCTGGATTGATTTTTGCACGGAATGCAGATTTCATGCAAATCTTTTTCTTGCAGTAGCTCAGCAGGTAGTGAGAGGCGTGTTACGTAATACACATGAGGTATTATCTAGACTATCCTTCTGAATGGTGATAAGGCTTCATACCGTATCGTGGCCCACAGCTGTGCACTTTCTGCCAGCACTGATGGCACGGATGACCCTTACGTCATCAGACATAAAATTTTTTCCATTTTTGTTCTACCGTCAGTGAGGATCCTCGCAGTCCAGCACATGTGATCGCACATCTGAGGCTAAAAGGGGAGGGCAATATGACCAAAAAAAAAAAAAAATCATGAATAATTTCTACAATACATGATATGTATCACAGTATACAAGACTGCTATCGTGCTGCATTTAAAAATATATATATATGACAAATTTCAAAGAAAATCTTATTCAGTGTCTACAAAATAAAATGCTTAAAACTGACAAGAAGATTAAAATAATACATTGCTAAAAATTCTCATAATAGATTTTAAAGATTCTGTATCTAATCAGTTTGTAATTGTTAAATTTATTACACTACAGAAAATTACATCTTAGCAAGTGAAAATAACTTATCTACTATTTCCTGTTGTAAGATTACAGTAAACCAAGTATAAGATTATTAAGTCTGTTTCTTGACATATTTCCTGGTTTTTAAGCTTTACATTTTTTTTCTATTGGCAGATGTTGTTGCTTCTTTCTGGAAATAAATGCTTAAAATTAACAAAATTATCTGCCAACAGAACGAGACTATCTCAAGCTTGAAATTAGTAAAAAATGTCTAGAAAAAGGTATAATAATCTTAGATTTGGTTTGCTGTAATCTTCTAGAAAGGAAATGCTAGATCATTTGACTATATTCAACATACTTGCTAAGACATCAGTGTAAGAAACATAATACGATACTGGTGATATCTCGGAAAAGCGTATCGTGACGTAATTTATCACAGTATCGATATTATATCATCGTATTGCCCAGCCCTAGAGGCTGTATGTTATCATGTTTAATGCTTTCACTGCAGTTTGTAACCACGGCCTTTTCGTAGAACCAAATTAGAGACAATTGATGCAGTAATGAAGTACCCTCTCTTCTTAAACGTGTATGTGATATTTTATTTTTATTATACCGGTAAAATGTGACTAGGAATTTTTTTTTCTATTTTATGTTACCCTCAGGTAGTCTTTCTGCTCCGCACTTATCTCTCACACACACCTGCGTAAGTCTCGAGTGTCAGGCATCGGCACGGTGTTTTACTCCTCTAAACGTCTTAACATGGTGAGTTTCTCTCTCATTTCATTTTCGTTTCACATTAGGGCTACCCTTTAATGCAGACACCCGCAGAATAATAGACAGAAATCGGAATATACGCAAGAGGGAAAAAACAAAACAATCACACACTTTTGATGAGTGATTATTTAAGATGCTCCGGTGTAGAAGTAGTAGTAGTAGTAATAATAATAATAATAATAATAACTATAATAATGATAAAACGCTTTCAGGCTTCTCTGTAGTTGATTCCTTGTTTGTGTTGGGAGCACAGAAAAGACCAGTTAATACTTTTCTATAGAAAACACAATTTCAAGTGGCGTATTTGTCACCCTAAATAGCACAGGTAAGCAGCATCGAAAGGTTTAAGTTAATTTAATTCTCCATAGACGGCTATAGAGCAGTAGCCGTGCCTCTAAGTCTCTCTCTTTTTCAGTTATGAAGATTGATCTCAGCGTTTTAGCTCACTACAATATGCACCTTGTTTTCTAGCAGTTGATCACGTCAACTTCTTTACGGTTATTTATAGGGATGCGGATCAAATGTTTCATTTTTGACACGATGTCGATATCAGAGCTCAGATAAGCAGATACATACTCAAAACTGACCTTTCTTTTTTTTTTTCCCAGTAATAATAAAAGCAAAGGCTGTTGCCTTGAGTATGCAATGTTTACGGTTTATTTATTTATTTTTTGATCAGATAATAAGATTTATTCTACTTTGAATACAAAAGAAGAAAATTATCTATCAACATGACACAGTCATGGCATGTATAGAAAGCGTGTGGAAAATATGTGACATCTAATCAGCAATGACATTTAATATCCGATTTGTTTTAGTTTTTATTTATTTATTTATTTTTTTAAAAAAAAGGCATTTGATTTGATCTCACATCTCAAATTTTAATTTGTATGACATAACCACATCGTCCTCACTCGCTCACATTCTTTATGAAATTAAGAGATCAGGTTCACTTTTTGACACAAACCTCCGTTACATTTTTCGTGAATGCTGTCCTCAAGCTGTTACATCGATGTACACTAAATTGCTTGTTTATTAGTTAACTAGATTGGTATAGCAGATTAACTGGTTGATTAGTGATATTGATAGTGACTGGTGGCGGCACGGTAGGTGGTAGCGTCGGTAGCATTCCATCCTGAGCTCGGGTTACTCTCTGACTGGATCTGTGCGCGTGCTGACTAAAAAAACTGCTTCTGGGTGTGACCGAGTGTGTGTGAGACCGAGTGTGTGTGAGACCGAGTGTGTGTGAGACCGAGTGTGTGTGAGACCGAGTGTGTGAATAATCAATGTATGACCGAGTGTGTGAGTAATGCGTGTGTGAATAATGCGTGTGTGACTGAGTGTGTGTGACTGAGTGTGTGAATACTGTGTGTGTGACCGAGTGTGTGTGACTGAGTGTGTGTGACCGAGTGTGTTTTTTTTGTCCAGTGTTCCCAGAGTTGACTCACGATCAACCGTGACTCCGACCTGAATAATTTGCTTACTGAAGATGATGATGATGATGATGATGACGATGAAGTTAAGGAAGGTTAGGAACCTGTGCTTTTCAGTATAACGCTGTTTAAACTATGGGGTGTTAGGTAATGTTAACGGATCAGGTTTTTCTAAGTTTAACAGTATTTTATGCAATACTTTATCAGCTTACAGATTTTCAAAAAGAACAGCAGTAAATGCCACACAACACTGGCACAGCCATTCAAGGACTTCATTATTCGGTTTCAGGAAGAATGTCAGAACATTGTATAAAGCACTCATGTTAAGATAAAAAACTCATATTTGGTATTTTAGCAACGCAACATAAAAATGCATTTTCTGCTTTTCGCTTGGCATGTTTGTTTTTTAAAAAAATAAGCTGTCCTGTTACAAAGAAATGACTTTTCTTGAAGGCATTAGTTGTACATAGACAAATGTTACTTATATAACCTTTCCAACATTTTTTTTTATCACTTTATACCATCATATATGGGTACTGTCACACCTCTTGGAAGGATACATGATCATTCCTTCTTGTTTACTGATGTGCAGTGGTATAACAATTACAACAATTCTTTTACATTTGGTCAAATTTGCCATGAGAGCCATGTTAGGAGTTGTGTAATGCAACATTAAAAACAATAGTGAAGGTTTTCACTATTAGAGGTGGGCCATATTATAATTTTAGATCATCAGTGATTAAAATATGTCCACGATCTGTTTTTACAGAGAGACACCGTGATGCTAAACACCAAAGATGATGATGAGTTGCGCTGAAAATGCTCAGACATGGGACTTTCTAGTTGTATTATAAACCAGACTTTAATTTATTCACTAGTCCATCTTGTATGCTCTCTGACAGACACACGAACAAACCAGTAATAACCAACATGACTAGCTTTTGTTTTCTCCTCGTTTTGTTTAGGAACATGGCAGATTGGCTGATGACACGGAAGAGTTGTTGCCTAAAAATTTCAACAGCAGTTATATAGAACTGCTGGATTTTACACAACGGACACGGAGGTTGCTTTCAAAATATGCATAGGCAAGATTGGCTCATAGAGGAAACACGACAAATTTATTTAGCACCCCAAAGAGTGTGCCGAATTACAGATAACAGATTACAGAGAGCGCATGTGAGTGTAACAGCACTGCAGCCGAAAAGCAAACAATAATTAAAAAACAAAAAAAAGGTGTTTGAAAAAGGCACAACTAATGAGAGAAGTAGTAAGTGCTGGAAAGGCATCACTGATGCTGTGACATTTTACTGGCCAAGGACATAATCCCTGTCAAAATGGTCCAAATGTCGGTTTTAAGCCACTTCTAAAAATAGTTTATCCTCATTTTCACTTACCGAGTCACAAATATTTTTAAACACCATCATTCCTACACAGAATGCTGAGAGAAGTGCAGCGAAAACCCCAAACAATGAAACGTGAATAGCTTATTTTAAAAATGTTAAATAAAAATGTAAAACCAACGCAGCTAATGTATTCAGTGTTTAAACACTCGCTGTCCTGTCAATCAACTTTCCATTTATTGCACTTATAAATACTGGAGACTTTAGTAGAGATGATGTACATTTTTATTTAACATTTTTTTAAATGTGATGTCCATGTGTGATTTTCATTTTAGAAAGAATTGTTTTGCTTTGAGGTTATGTTTCCTTGTAGAGCTATATTTTCATCAGCAGGAAAAAATTAATTTGGTTGCTCTGTTCAGTAACTTCCAAAATAGTCTTAAAAACCAACATGACAAATAATCGTGGTCATATTGTAGAACGAGATGCAGCCTGAAAAAAAAAAAAATAAATTATGGTATTTTTGCCTCTGTTTTCTGTACCAGCTAACAAATGAAGTCTCGTTCAGTGTTTTGATCCATTGCAGCTGTACTTGAGGTGGTATTGTGTGGAAATGAGGCAACACACAGACTAAACTAGAGGACGAAGGGGCACTTTACAGAATATAAATGCCAAGGCTGGACACAGAAACAAACAAATAACTGAACTAGCAGTGGCCTTGGGGACATCTCATCTAAATCTGTGTTTTGTAGCCATGACCTCTTATGTTTTCTCTAATAGTTTCCTTTCTAAACTGCAAATCGCAGATCTCCTCAAGAGCACCAAAGATTGTACTGAATGTCATGGCATGATGGAGAGAAAGAGCGATTGTAATAATTGTGTAATAATTAGATTGCCACAAAGATACAGAGAGCAAAGCCGTAACCCCAACTAAGCATTTTAATTAAAAACATGGCCACCTTGACCAGTACAGTAAGGCACTGGATGCTGACACACTTGTTATTTTAACCGGACAATTTATCATCACGTGGCAGAGTGTGTACTGTGATTATGAGGCTATTCAAGTCCATAAAAGAAAAACCAACAGACTGATAAGTAAATGTAAATGTAAGATGCCCTTTCCTTGTATAATTTTTGCTGGATTTTCTAGAAATCAGCACAAAACCATCACCACAATTTTGCCACAAGAGCATTTGAGTGACAGTAATATACTGTAGGTTCTGTGATACTTTTTTATTCCCTGTTAAAGTATAAAGTTGATTTAAGGATTGCTACATCCATTAATTGTGGATGTGTGTAGCAGCACACAGAGTGACAGTATCTGCTGAAAGATGAATATAACATAAACGCTCCAAACAAAAACAAACAAACAGAACCAAAAGCGCTCTCAAGGCCGTCTTATCCTGTCATTTTGCAGCTCATTATTGCGTCGCCTCGACCTCTACTTACTTGTCTAATAGTAATTTTTTTTTAACTGTGATTTTTCAGATCTCCTCAAGAGCAGCAGCCGTTGCCACACGAGTGCTTATATAACTGCATCAAGCACTCTCGGTTCTAAATGGAAAACAGCTTTTTGCATATGTGTGTGTGTTTATGGTCAAGACTGCTTTGCGAGGCAGTCTTTTTTGAGACATAAATTTGAAGAAAACAATTCGGAAAGGGTTGTAATTTATTGTGGTTTAGCTATCGTAACTTTCACAAAATACACTGCTGTGTCTTTTAAACATAATATCGCCAGTGGCATGATTGGGGTCGTGTTTTCATTTTACAGGGCAAATCTTTACCTGATCAGTAGGAGAGCTGTAGAGTTCTTTGTTTTATTTATGTATTTATTTATTTAGCATCATCAATACCACTACATGCCTAAAAAGCATTTAAAGGAGTAAAATTAACTTAAGTATCCTATCATATTGGAACCTGAGCCCTGCTTATTCATGCAATCAGCCAATCATGTGGCAGAAATGCAGTGCATACATTCGTCCAGATACAGGTAAAGAGCTTGAGTTAATTTTCACAACAAACATCCGAATGGGGAAAAAATCTCACTGGTCTCAGTGACTTTGACTTTGGCAGGGATGTTGGTTTGAGAGTTTCAGAAACTCTCCCGGGATTTTCACTCACAACAGTCTCTAGAGTTTAAACAGAATGGTGTGAAAATCAACCACAACAACAACAACAAAAAAAAGAAAACCACATCCAGCGAGCGGCTGTTCTGTGAGTGGAAACGCCTTGTCGATGAGAGAGGGGTCAGAGGTCAGACTGTTTTGAGGTGATAGGGAGGCTATGGCGACTCAAATAACCACTCTGTACAACCGTGCTGAGCAGAAAAGCATCTCAGAACACACAACACACTGGAAGGAATCCGATGATACAGTGGGTGCAGGCTCACCCAAAATGGACCGATGAAGATTGGAAAAAGACCAGGTGATTTTCAGCTGTCCAGTTTCACTGACCCTGTGCCCACTGTAGCCTCAAATTACTTTTATTTTACTGACAGAAGTGGAAGATTGATAATTGAAAAGCACTGTCATATAATAGGTATTATGTTTAGAGTCTTTCAGTACAATATGTAATTCATATATTTTATAATTTACACACACACACACACACACACACACACATACTAGTATGGTTATAGCAAAGAAATGAGAGAGAAAGGACAAATAGAGGATAAACGTAGGATGACTCGCCTCCATATCGCCTGAGATGAAAGCATGCATCAGACTGTATGTTGGAACGTAATTGAAGCTGCAAATTGAAAATCTGAGATTCTCTCATTCAGAGAGCGACGCGATTTCCATCTTGTGCTAGGTATGGCTTTATTGATTGATCATTTTCAGGCTTTAACTTGAGGGAAAAAAAAAAATGTCTCAGAAGTGTTGCTGACTGACATTTAAAACACAAGGAAGGCGACTGGACACTCGGCTTTGTGTGTTAGGAATCTGTACATAAGCTGTAACGCTAAACGCATATAAGCATTAATTATGTTTAATTAGCTCATTATCATGAGCTAATTCTCATTAATTACCTCATTAGCTTTGACAGAACTCATTGTTTCATGTCTTAATAGCATGCAGGTTTAAGACACAATCTATGTTATGTTATTTAAAATGCATACTGTATTCTTCTTTGTTTAACATTATTTTTTTTTGTGTTTGTTTATTGTTGTGAAGCACAGGAATTGTCATTCAGCTCCAGCCTTGTCTCTTCGCCTTTTGCGTTTTTTTTATTTATTTATTTATTTTTTTTTCAAGTCAAACAATTACCATATTGTGGAGAGACCCACACACGGAGGACTGTGTCTTTTAATACGTATTTGTCATTGCTGATATTCTCACAGAACATTTTGTTCTTCGACTCGCTGCGGAGTTAACAGGTAGGCTGCAGTGCCGTAGTCCATGTTGGTGTAGGTGAATGTCAAATGGGAACAAGCAGTTCTTTCAGCTAATGTGGACATTATTCATTAGGTAGGGGGAAAGAAAAACTGTTATGCCTCTTGCGGAGAAGTTTTATTGATTTTAAAGCATTGGAAGAGGAGGAAATGTGCCAGGGAACAGATGAGAAAGGAGAGAGAGAGAAGGAAGAAGTGTAGGACGTAGGCAGAGAAAACAAAAGTATATAGAGTTTAGAGAACTACTGAGTTGTTTTTTTTTTTTTTTATTCAAGCTTTTAAATTAATTCGAATATCAAATACATATTTTTTAAATTGCAAAGAAAATGAACAGGCTACATGACTGATGTAAACACTAGATCAGCGTTATTCCTTTTCGATCCACAAGGAGGCAAACAACATAAATATCAAACATCCAAAAGCTTACGATGTTATAAAATTATTTGTAAAATAAATAAATAAATAAAAACATTCAAATAAACAGCATCATCTATTAGGTGACCACTCTGTACAACCGTAATAGACAATTTGTTTTTGTGCTTCTGTTTGCATCCAGTCACGCAGGCTAGCTAGCTGTAATTGTTTTTATTTTTTTTCCTTAACATGAAGTCACGGTGATCAGCAGGATGTTTGCTTTAATATCTTCTGTTTACAACGGTGAAGAAATCCTTAGTCAGGGCAGCGGTCCAAGCCGTGTCGTGGCTATTAATTGCCCGGTGGACGAGTAACTTTAACAGCCAAAGAAAGAAAATAAATCCTACTTCCTTTTGACTTTTGCAAAACAAAAGTTTTCATTTGGTGCATATGTATACATTTTATGCATTGTGATGCTAAAATTAAAGCACATGCTGCTGATTCTGAATCCCGCCGCCTGCTGGCGGATGGTGGAACTGTATTTACTAGTCGGATTAATTAGTGTGAATGATATTTACAGAATAAGGAACATGCAGGTTTGGGGAAACACTGACGAAACTGAGCAGAAAGTAGTCATATAACATTCCTGCTTACTACACACAGTCACTTCGCAGCTAAACAAGTCGAGAGACCATAAAGACTCTAGCTGTACTTCATTAAAATGTATTTAATGTGCGATGTGAGAAGTGAACACAGTAGCTCATAGCTGAAAAAATTGCTTTTTGTCCAGGGCACAAACACAATGTCCTACTTCAGAAACTTTATTAGAAGGTAGCTACACAGAGTTATGTTCTCCCCGGGAATTAAGTTCCTTTCCCTCAGTCTTTATTAGTGCACTCAGCTACTAGCGAACTAGCGAACTAACTACCTTATTAAATTACACTGGATTCCACTTTTTAAGCCTAGTCAGTTAGGTTTCTGAGCTATAGAAACACTAGAACTTTAACCTTTAGCTAACAGATTTGTGATTTGTCCACCACTGTATTTAACATGCCATATGAATAGCTTTCTCTTCTTGTCGTCATTGGTCATCAGTTGACGTCAGTCTGATGTAGCTCTTCTGAAAAGTTGAACATTTCTCAACTTTAAAAGTGCTTCATTTAGCTTAAAAAACAGCCAGATACAGCGTTTTTTAAGGAACGGTGCCGTCTGAGCGCCTCATTGCTACTTCAAAGAATGTCATCGTGGTATACATCTGAGCCGCAATCCCTGTCTACGGATGTGAATGAACAAGTGTTTCACATTTTTTTTTTATCAACTTTGGAAAAAAGAGACACAGAATGTCTAGGTAGCAAGAGAGCAGGTTGTGCGGATGGGTGGTCGAGGAAGAGGAAATGTAAAAAAAAAAAAAAAAATACTCAGCACATTATTATTTCAGGATTATCTCCATGGAGTAGCTGTTTTATTTCTCCATGCCAGGACACGAGCACACGGGCCATGTTCACACAGCTCTCACATATCGCTCCCCACACAGCTCTTTATTCTGTCAGAGCATGTAGAGAAGTGGGGGATATCGATCATAACATGACTTACACACTTGAAACCGCATGTGTTTATTCACTTCAAGTTTTTAGCTGTGTTAAGCTTCAGCCGCATTATTGTGAATGTGAAACGACTGGACGTTTTCCTAACCTAATATTCCAGTGTTATAGGTAGGGTGGGGTAATAGGGCAATAAGAGAGCGCATTTACATTTACAGCATTTGGCAGACGTCCTTATCCAGAGCATCTTCCACTTAAAGTGCTTTATAGTCTCCATCAAAAACAGATCCTCATGCTAGGACAAATAGGTCATGGTCTAAAATTACGATTAAGATAAGACCCTGATACTGAGCAGGTAGTACAGCAATAAAAGATATATAAGGCAATAAGGCATCCTGAAACACATTAAATATGCTTATGTAATATAAATTATTTATGCGTTCTATTGTTGTTCTCATTTATTGGTTGGTGCTGTATTTTTGTTATTGCTAGTTCCTAAAAAACAAATTTTCTAGAGATGCTAAATTTCATATTACTGAGAAATCTAGAGTAGAAGTAGGGGTGCAAATGCTGGTGCAAAGCCCCAGAATGCAATGCAGCTATACGACGCTGAGTAGTTAGAGATGAAGATTTGGTACAGATGAGGAAAGAGAGAAAGCTGGACAGACTAAAGCACTAAAGCACCGCTGTATCACTCCCTTTAGGTAGAGATGAAGCAAGGGCTAAATCCCACTGCACCACTATCAGCAGGTGGTCGAAAGCCATTGTGGGTAATGTACGAAACTGTAAACCAGAGTGAAAATAGATGATGTTGGTGAGCGAAGTTTGTCCTTTAAGATCACATGTTAATGATAAAGATTTATATGCAAATCTTTCAGGATGGATTTTTACTTTAGGTGCTTAGTGAAGAAGTAAGTGTTTAGTTATCTGTATCTCTAAATTGCATTACAAAGCACATTTCTGATCCTTACGCAGGTGTGTTAATGTTTTTATAACACTGACTGAATCCGTTATTCCTATAAGTTAAAGCATGTTTAATTCTTCCTCATTAAATCATCAATCTTCTGAGATTTTAATTAAAATTAAATGCTCTGTTTCCTGCTGTTTGCAAATCAAAGTATTGTGAGACATATATATCATAAAGTTATAATGTGATATTTCTAATATATTTCTGACAACTACTTGTTCTCTTTGAAAATGTGAAGTATTAGATTGATGATGAAGTTTTATGTGACTAAATAACAGCGACCGTTCTGACAAAGAGAGCAGTCCGATTTTAACCTTTTGTGATTTGCAGAGTATGAATGCAGGATGTGTAACGCTGATGCTGATGTTCAAGCTGTCTCATTAATATTCAAAAGCGTCAGAATACAAATTATTTATACAATTTTTAAAAAGAAAAGCGTTTTAAAGGAATTTGACAGCTCTCGCCAGCAAACAGTCATGTTCATTGTCTAAGTGAATTGCAGCAGTAGATACAGACTTCCTCATAGCTTTATCATAAGATAAAAGACAAATAAACCCCGTTACCTAAATGGAAATGCGCACTGCTGGGCTCTTACTGCAACCCTTAAGGAAGATTGTTTCCGACAGACAGGAAATTATCAGCTATATATCTCTATCCTTACATCAGCTCCGGATGACGAAATGCCTCCGAGCACGCTGGGTAGTTGATGTGATTTGCGCAGCACAAATACACAGAAAAACATAAAATGATAGTCATTAATCTCCGAATGAAATTGAATCACCTGCTTGTTAAAAATACGGTTGAACAAATATTCAGGTTTGCATGGTCTTATATCTAGAATATTTCCGAATGTTTCACTGTGCTGTGTTAGTTTTTCAACACTCCATTTGCAGCTCACATATTCACAAGGAGTTACGAGTTTGTGTGGTCTGAAAAAACGAGCGTCACTAAAATTGTTCGTAACTGTGTCGACTCGCTCTCGCTTCTATTTATCCCACCTCGAGTTCTTTCCCCAGGATACTTTTTTTTTTTTTTGTTTAAAGTTTCTGTTGTTGCGAGCTATTGTCACGCGCTCTTAATGGGCTTGGCGGCGGCACACGGAGAATCAAAACCCACCGGTGTGTGATCGACGGTCCTTTGTCAGGAGACGTGTATCTGTTCATTTGCCGTTTGCATTTGAATAGATTCACTTGACAAGACTCTCTTTAGAAAGCATCTCAGATTACAGTCTCGTGCGAACGTGTTGTAGCGCTTTTCCCATCTGACTGCAGCGAGTAAAGTTCTCTTTTCACAGGCAGATCAGCTGTCAGCGTGCCGTGTTTATACAATACAACATTGTGCTAAAGCCTAATTAATTAGACACACTAAAAGAGTGGTTGTTTTGATAAACAGTAATTACTTTGAGGTTTGGCAGAAAGGGAAGGAGTGCAGACGGACTGCAACACTGGCACAGCGCTAGACTTCTCTTCCATTACTACCTCACTGAGTTTCACATGGTTTTCATTCACACATAGATAGATAGATAGATAGATAGATAGATAGATAGATAGAATGAAAGATGAATGGATGATGGATAAATGGAAATGGTAGACAGACAGGTGGATGTGTGTGTGTGTGTGTGTGTGTGTGTGTGTGTGTGTGTGAGAACAGTTAGTTGTCGAGGATGAGCAATGGAACAAGGTGGCCTGGTCTGATGAATCACATTTTCTTTTACATCGTCTTTTATATACACCTTGTATATTTTATATATAGGTGGATAGATAGCATGGTAGTTAGACTGACAGCTGGATGGATGGGTGGGCGTATAGATAGGTAGATAGATAGATAGATAGATAGATAGATAGATGGATGGATGGATAGGTGGATGGATGGATGGAGAAGACTGTGAGACGGATGGATGGACTGTGAGACAGACAGACGGACAGACAGACAGACAGACAGATAGACAGACTGTGAGACAGACAGACAGACAGACTGTGAGACAGACAGACAGACAGACTGTGAGACAGACAGACAGACAGACAGACAGACTGTGAGACAGACAGACAGACTGTGAGACAGACAGACAGACAGACAGACTGTGAGACGGACAGACAGACTGTGAGACAGACAGACAGACTGTGAGACAGACAGACAGACAAACTGTGAGACAGACAGACAGACAGACTGTGAGACAGACAGACAGACAGACTGTGAGACAGACAGACAGACTGTGAGACAGACAGACAGACAAACTGTGAGACAGACAGACAGACAGACTGTGAGACAGACAGACAGACAGACAAACTGTGAGACAGACAGACAGACAGACTGTGAGACAGACAGACAGACTGTGAGACAGACAGACAGACTGTGAGACAGACAGACAGACAGACTGTGAGACAGACAGACAGACAGACAGACTGTGAGACAGACAGACAGACAGACAAACTGTGAGACAGACAGACAGACAGACAAACTGTGAGACAGACAGACAGACAGACTGTGAGACAGACAGACAGACTGTGAGACAGACAGACAGACAGACTGTGAGACGGACAGACTGTGAGACAGACAGACAGACAGACTGTGAGAGAGACATGAAAAAGAAATCAGGTTTTTAATTTTTTTTTGTTCGTTCCATGTAGTGATATTATATGCTTGGTTATGGGGTCAGGCTTATTTGCACTGTGCGTATGTATGTGTATGCTCTGGATATATTTCCTGAATTTCTTTGACTTTAATATTAACAGCCATGATGATTTTTCTGCTACCTATTTATTTTTTTATACTTCAATTTTCAAGACCTGAATTTCAAAAAGGTGAATTCAGATATAGCAGTAAAAATGTTCGATATCATCGATTTATTCATGCTTTTTTTCCCAGGCCTAAACCTGCCATGAAATTCTTGCTCGAGTTCTGCTGAACCTGACTGAACTCAGTAAACTGAGTGTAGGTTATTTTCTCCAACATATGATTGATTTTCCTCCAAGAGCGATTCTTGATGCAATAGGAATCATAATATTGATTATGCAAGGATACATAATTAATAAAACGCTGATATTTCCACGATTTTCACATCATCACATTTATGCATTGCGATGTATCTTGTCACAATGTATTGTTACACCCTTTTCTCTAGTATGTATACAGCTGAACTCGAAACAGTGACACAGTTCGAGTCTGCAGAGGCGTAGCTACAGGACAGGCAAGGCAGGCAATCGCTTTGGGGCCACGACATTTAAGATGGTCCACGAAAATGTCATCTCAGAATGCAGAAGACCTCCGATGGGTAAAGTATGACGCTACACCAGGAACCCCATCTCATCTTGCTAGCATGCGAGTTTTACGCGAGTTCTCCCACGCCAGAAAAGCAGGACAGGAAAAGAAGAACTGCTGTAGGCTAAGCTTGTAGACTAAAACACTTGACTCCTATACAGGGAATAATTACGCTTACAAGAGTCCGAAAAGTACTTTCTGCTTCTTCTCTTTCTTCTTCTTCTTCTTTACTCCTTGGTGATATATGGAGCAGCATGTTTATTTATAGTATACAAATAAGAGCAAGTGATGGTCCTCGAGCGATATTCAGGCTATATTACAAAAACAATAAGCTGCAGGAGGCTGAAGGCGAGGGGTAATAATCTCCTGCTTTGCTCAGGGCCTCTCTTTTCTTATTCATACAGAGTGTTTGACATACAAGCCTCCTCATTTAGAAGTGACTCAGTGCATTCAAACTGCTCTCCCACACAGACACACACACACACACACACACACACACTTACACACACACGGACAGTTATCTCACAGCCAAACTTAATTTCACATATGCGTGCTCTTTATACACACACAAAAGCTCTCTTTGCTAATTAATGCACATATTGGCCATCTTACACACTGTGCTCTCTCTCTCTCTCACACACACACACACACACACACACACACCTAACTCTAAAGTGTGCAATAACGGTTTATCCAGTTTTATTATTTTTTTTTTTTTAATTTGATGTCTTTTAACAATAGTCATTGTCACAAAGCAGCTTGACATAAATCAGGATGTGGATTTAGATCCCTGATGAACAATCCAGGGGTGACAGCGATGAGGTAAAAACTCCCC